>NC_052484.1:20317500-20438268 GCF_009730915.1 Dioscorea cayenensis subsp. rotundata | reverse complement strand
GTTTATACCCATTAGATTTCATCATTACAAGGATTAATGTGGAATGGAGGACAGAAAGGAGGAAGATGAATGGTCATCTTCTACTTAAATATTTAGTGCATGGACATGATATAGTGTCATGGTCCGCACACAAGAACTTTTTAAATAGTTTCATGCATGCCTCTTAAATCGACACTCAAGCCGCCACCCTTTGTATTACCTAGTCTTCCCTAGATCCTACTCAATTTATTCCATTTTTCATTATATATATATATACATCACATATCGAAGTTTTTTGTTTTTATTTATAGATATATAAATATTTTTATAATTTATAATTTTTTATATTTATATATTTATATATTTTTATATTTTTCATTATTTTTTTATTTTTTCTAGTTGAATGATTTTGATTTTTTTATTTTTATTTCTAATTTATTAGATGTTTTTTTGTTGAGTTTGATATTTTCAAATATTTTTGAGAAAAATTTATAAAAAAATATGTATGATTAATTAATGTGCATTGATTTAGGGATTTGAGAAATATTAAAGCTTTGATTTAGTAAATAAATAATTTTATTTTAAATTATGATTAATTTATATAGAAGTTTAAATGAAAGTTATTATTTTTAAAAAATATTTAAATATTAGTTTATTTTGTAATTTCTAAGATCTTAAATGTAAATAATTTATAAAAATTAAAAATTTAAAAGTTATTTAAATGAATTCAAATAAACGTCCCCCAGAATGAGAGTTTTTAAAATTTTAAATATTATCTATATTTTTTTATAATTATAAATTAGAACAATATCAACTCAAAGGTATGGCTAATGAAAGAATTACTTTAGGCCCTTTATTTTTTAACATCCGCATCTTTAGATATTTTTAATAATAATTAAAAAAATTGAAAGACTATCAATAATTACTATAATAAAATATATTTTAATTTAATATTTAATCAATGTAATTTAATCTGAGTTAATTTTTATATTTTAAAAATATTAAATATATTATTTTAATGCTTAATTAGTCATATTTTCTCTAACTAACTTTTCAAAATCCAATTATGATCTTTGTAATGGCTTTTCATGCATTTATTTCTCCAAAATTAATATAATATTTATTTCTTTTAATTATAAATAAAAACTTTTGTAGTTTTTACATTGTTATAATTTTCTTGTTAGATTTTTACTTTGTTAAGTTTTATTCACAAATTTTAAATATATCATTTTATTATGAGTTTAGTAGTATATGAAAAGATAAACAAACATCTCAAAACCTCTAGTTATCTTAAGCAGCCACTGAATCATAAAAAAAAAAAATCTAAATTATGATAAAAATATATATTTTGATATATTAATTAATTTTAATTATTTCTCTTAGATTTTACTTATTGTTATAAAAATTTAAATGTATTTTTATAATTTAAAAATTTGTGAAATTGCCAAAAACCCTTTAAGTTTGTAAAATTGCCAAAAACACCCAGCTAGTTTTGTAATCCCCAAAAACCCCTCCCTTTTAAAGTCTATGTTTTTCAAACCCCCAAACCCTCAGAACGGATGTGAGCGGAGTGAGTTTCAAATTTTTGGGACGAAAATGCCCTTGCATGGGGAGTCGTGGGCTGCAGCCATCTCGGCGATTTGAGGAGGAAGTGGGGGGTTTTTCAGTAGGAGTAACCCCAGAGGCAATTTATTGGAGCCAGTTTAATTGCTTTTTCTCGACTCACGTCTTGACTTTTCCATTTCAAGTCGTCTCCGAGTTGTCTCTACCGTGAAGCCTCTGTAATTGGCATTTCATCGACTTTTTCCCTTTCCACGGTATCTCGAAGGAGAAGTCCCCCAGTGACTAGTTGGCATTTCATCGGGTTCTGATCTAAGGTATTGAGTATGGTTTTATGTTAAGCTGATTACATTCTAAAGAAAGATTTTTTTCGGTTTTGTTTTGTGCTCCTGTTTTTTTGTTGGAAGATATTGAAGTCTGCAGGGGGATTTCTCATTTGGGGTTTTTGTTAGTCTGCGAGGGAGATTTCTCGGCTAGGGTTTTGTTTTTGTTTTGCATTTTTCGTATGTATACACTATCGAAATAGTTTTTTTCGATTGTTATGATTTGTGTAATATTTATAATGTACATTTCCCGTTTCGTTTGATATGGTTGCGATTTTACTAAAATGAGGGTTGACGTTTAAGAAATGAGATGTTCTGAGTTTAACATTTGTTGTCTCTGTTTAAAGTATTCTCGTCTCTGTTTAACAAAATGGGTCTCTGTTTAACATTTTATATCTACGTTTAATAAGCGAGAGTTCTACGTTTAAAACCTTATATTTCAGCTTAAACTTTTTGTCAATCTGCATGTGAATGTGTTGTATTTGCGAGCTTGTGATTATGGCGGTCGACCTAGTTAATGGGCGTTGCTATTTGACACGGTTGTGGAGACCTTAAAGTGAATTGAAAGTTAACATGACCCCTCGACACTGGGAGATTATTCGAAGGACACGTTTGCGGCGTTATTTGAGTGGAAGCCATATACCAGAGAGGGCCCTTCTTGATTCTCTTTTTGCAAAGATGCGATGGTCGCACGATAAATTCGGGATCGGGAAAAGCTGCTGAGTTTGAGACCTCGAGATGTGGCCCTCGTTCTTGAGTACGCGTTGCGATGGCGGCAGCGTGGTCTTCGAAGAAGAAAAACCGGTCGGCGTTCGAAGGCGGTATCTATCAAAGACCTACGAGAGACACGGAGACTCCATCAAGAGCACTCAGTGCAACTTGTTCGACGAGAGGGAGAAGAAGATAATTTTTGTCAAACTCCGATGGTGTACCTCATGGGGACGAGTCCCTCTTCCCAAATACATCATGCTCGGTTCGAGCTGGATCGTTGATTACGTCGATGATCTACCGAGCCATGGGAGGCGTCTGGCGTAGGCGCGAGCGGCGCTGAAGTGGCTTATGGAGGATATTCCACTGGCGGTCGCCCGAGTGCAGAGATAGATCTTGCGGGAAGAAGACCAACACGAGGTGCATTAAGGGTTGCTCGGTCGCGCTTAACGTCCGGTTTCTGGTGGCCGGAGCGGGGAAGAAAGTCCGTTTCGACGAGATCCCAAGGATCTTTGTGCTACGGTGAAAGTACTTCACGGGAAGCGAGCGGCGGTGAAAGCGAGCTTGTCATCGCTCGATGGAAAAAGAGGTAATAAATCATGGACGATGTCTAACATAAGTCTTTAATGTTTAAACATTTTTTATTTAGCGTTTAACTTTAGTATTTACCGTTTAACTATTATTCATACTTTGGTTTAAATATTTTTGTTCTCCGTTTAATTATATTCTATAACGTTTAAATATATAGTTTTTATAGTTTAAAAATGAATGATCTCACGAAATTGTTTGGTTTACATATGTTAGTTTCTAGTGGTTCCGTGAATCTTTGAAGAAGAAATATTTGTTGGCGCCTGACCGAGCGGATGGATGCCATTGCTCCGGAACCACTTGCTCGAAGGCGGGGATGAGAGGCGGCCCTCTATCGTGCTTGCTGGGCGCCCAGTTCTCCTACTTCCCGACCCCACCGCGCGCACGCGTTCCTCGGCCAGGAGAAGCCCTCCCCTACCCGGCGGATTGCAGACAACCCCCTACCACGACAACGACGGTCCCCGACCATGGCAGCCCCTCCGCCGTGGCAGCCCCACCGGTGACATTGGGCGAAGATGTCACCGCAACTCTTATGCAGGCATGCCAGATATTGATGATCGAGTTTCCTCGGCTTGTCGCTCGTGTGGAGCGGCTGGAAGGGCGTTCGCGACCAGCTGCGCCATCCTCGAAAAGAACGAAAGCACCCGGGACGAGCGAGGCGTCGGGATTGACGACGGCGACATCATCGGGAAGGTCGTTCAAAGCGGCCACATTCGAAGAGACTTGCGAAAAAGAGGAGAACAATCGCCTCTGTCTCCACGTCCGGTGACGATGAAACAATAGCAACACCATCGGTGCGTCGATCATTCTTGAGTGCATCGCCGTTGATGACATGGCCAGTGACGGTGGAGGACATCGTAGATGATGTGGCCGTTCTGCGGTTGAGGAAAGGTCGTTGACTCTCTTCTCGATGAAATCGTCGACCGGTGGAACCGTGCCGAGATGCGGCATCGAGATGGACACAATCCACGAAGGTCGAGAACAAGTTAAGGGTGTGTCTCCCGATGATCGTTGTTATCGTGGCCGCGGTTGAGAAGATCGTCGAATCCGTTCTGCGTGGCCGTGGCCGACGATCTGCATGACCCAAGCGGGACACAATCCCACCACGACAAGAACCATGTAAGGAAGTGTCTGCGGTTGATCTTTGTCGCCGTCGTCCCCAGCGTCGAAGCCGGACACAATCCCACAACAAGAACAACAATGTAAGGGATGTGTCTGCGGGTTGATCTTGTCGCCATCGTCCCCGCATCGAAGGAAGATGCTTGATGAAGACCCCGACCGAGCAGCGAGAGAGATGATCGAGGCCCGATCAAAAATTGGACCCGACTGACTCGGAAAGCTTTTTATTCGAAGAAGAAGAAATGGGTTGGCTCGAGTCGTCTTAACAAATCTGACGAGGAGTTGATGAGGATCTTCCTCAGTCGCTACATGGACGGAGTAAGTGTAACGCGTTTTTATGATATTGTTTAAAGGGTTTCTTATAGTGTTTAACTATTACCTAATAGTGTTTAATACCATTATGTTATCATTTAAGTTTTTAGCCTTACCGTTTAATTATATATAATATCATGTAACAATTGATAATATCATTTAAATATTTACTGATATGGTCTTCTAATATACATTATCGTTTAACCTCGGCCTTTATCGTGTGGAAGAATGACGCTGTCAGCACTCACCATGCGACGGGTTATACATGCTTGAGGGAAGGAGATGGTCAGTTTGATGATGTGATGGGCGCTTTCGTGTCATGTACTAAAAGTCGTTGACGAAGAGCCGTATCCTTACGAAAGCGCCTCCGATCGTCGAGCAGCTTCTGCTGTTTATGTCAAGCGGGGACGGCGCGCATGACACGATTATGGCTATGATCGGGGGATCGTTTGTCGCGACCTGCGTGAAGTTAATTGTCGTCCTCCCGATAATCATGAATGGCCACTTCCATGTCAGTCGTCACGGACGATGATAAACAAGAATCTGGGCGTTATTCTTCAGTATCGGGAGTGCGATAAGGACGCGTTGGACATGGTAAGTTCTTTAATTATGTCCGATTAATATACATTTGGTATTTAAATCGGTATTCTAATCTCGACTTGCGTATCTCGGCAGTGGAATCTATTCGACCTTTGTGTCGATATGGAGTTAAGCGGTCGGCGACGACAAAGTACCCGCTGCGTCGCGACGAAACCCCGCGCAAAAAAACGAAAGGCGTCGATTGCGCCGTCTACGTCATCGCGGTTTATCGAGCAGTGCTTGTAGGGGTGAGAGATTACTGACTCATGCAGCAGACGTTCCTTACCTCGGATTACGGTATGTTACCGCATACTTAAGGAGGGAGGCGTAGGCGTCCATGACAAAGGGGGTCGTCGCAGCGGGTTAAATTACATTTTTTTGAATAACATGTCTTGTATATCGACTGTCGATTTTTGTTTTTCAAATGTAAATCGGACAAATTCAATTCATTGTTTTCGTGTTGAAGAACATGACTTGATATCTTAATGTAAATTTTGTTTGTTTTTGAATTGTAAAAGCGGGTTAAATTCCATTCGGTTTTTATTTCATTGTTTAATTTACGTTGTGATTGTGTACATTTCACTTTTCATTGTTTAAATATAGTATATATCGTTTAAACATCGAGTTTTAAATATTTCAAATTACGAGTGTACCCGTTTAAAAATAACACTTTCTCTGTTTAAATGAATGCACTTATTGTTTAACTAAATATGGAAAGTTGCCCATCAATACACAATTCAATTCATTGTTTTTTGTTTTCGAAGAACATGACTTGTATATCTCAATGTAAATTTTGTTTGTTTTTCAATTGTAAAGGCGGGTTAAATTTCATTCGGTTTCATTTCATTGTTTAATTTACGTTGTAGTTGTGTACATTTCCGTTTCATTGTTTAAATATACCATATATCGTTTAAACATCAGGGTTGAAATATTTCAAATTACAGGTGTATCCGTTTAAAAATAACAATGTCTCCGTGTAAATACATTCGATTAGTTATAAATACACAATGTTTTCCACGATCAAATCGTCGGTTTTATTAACAATGCCTAGTCGGCGACAGTTTTCATTTGCAAGATAAATCGATTGTGGCCGGATCCTTGGCGGCTGCGCAATGTAACTTTCGCGGACATCAAGCGCTGCGACTCGATCCTCTTTCGTCTAGGCGCCCGGTGCCTTCTAATCGCAGTGATCGCATAAGCGAAGCTCACGATTTCCGTCTGAAGGCTCGTCGTACGTCGGGTATGGGGAATATAGCTTCCTTGTATGCCGGTTTGTAATTGTCGGCGGTGAAGTACCCGCTCATAAATCGATGTGCGTTGGTGTGCATCTGCATTATTGCTGCGTGAAGCATGTTTTGCAAGGGATACCATAAACTTGCCACCTTCGACGCAGAACAAGTTACGATGGCGAGATCCACGGAGTTCGCTGCGTTGGTCGATCGCTCCGTAGCGATCATCGACACAACGACCAACACGAAGATTTCGGTACGTCCTCAGCAATGATCTCTAACCCGAATGTATGTGCAGGGCGTAAGTAGGGTCTCCCGTTTGGTCGCTTGCTCACGCCCGGTTACATAACATGCGCATCAACTTGAACACGGCAAATAAGGTTAAACAAAGGCGAGTGATGGTTAAATAATTCGTCAACATGTTTAAACATTATTGTAATTAAATAAACGAAATGATTAATATTTAAAAAGTCGAGAAAAGTGTAATTAAACAAAGATTGAGAATGTTTAAAGGGTAATACTAAATGTTAAGTGTAAAATCAACATTCGCGAGACCTTATGGAGTCGACCATTTTCGTCAGCGGTAAATGACGAGCTTCCTTGATCCAAGCATTGAGCGACTCCGCGACGTTCGAATACATCTCACCCCAACGATCACCTCCGAGCGAGATAATTCGACCCGATGTGCCGTATCCGATTTATTAATCGACGGTGATGAGCTTGGGTGATATGGCTGCGATTCATTCACGGTATCATCGAAATCTTTAGCCGTGGATGCCCACGCAATCGCGGAAGCATATAGACCGGCACTCCTCCCTCGATGCCTTCCCAAGTCGGCATTGAGCTTTTCGTAAAATTGGCCTCCAAATGTCGAAGGCGATGCAGCGTGTGGCGAAGAAGGGAAGACTCTCGCAATTGCGCTCACAAGGCCCTTGGACTGTCAGAGCACGAAGGTAATTATCTCATGATAATCTCCACCCTCGTATAAGGCGTCGCCCTAACTTAGATATGAACCAAGTCAATTGGCGTCGGTCTCGTTGTCGACTATACCCGAAGGCGGCGTGGAAAAAAACCATTGTTACCATCTTTCCTGTGGCAGCGAGTGGTGTGCCGATATTTTTTCCAGGAGGTGGGTACCATCGAGAAAGCACGATGACTGCGAAGCCCTCTTGAATCCCATGATACAGCTACGAAAGAAAAGAATGCACGTTTAAAAGCGATCAGCGTCTCTCTCCACGATCGCCATGACTGCCAGGGATTTGTCTCGACCACCTTATCCACATACAAAGCAAGCGATCATAGGCGGAGATGTCAGCTGCCAAGTCGAGGACCACCCGGGCATGCTCTTTTTCCCAACCAAGCACTGCTTGTATGGTATGTGGACACCATGTTCCCATAACGTGTCATACGAATGTCGATGGCCTTATACGAGGGCGGTCGCTCGAGCTCGAATCACTCGTGCGCTAACCCCGTTTTTGGGCGCTTTTCGGATGTGGCCTTGAACCTATGCCACCACCGCAAGTGTGTGCGGGTTGATTGTCTTGATTGAAAGTATTTTTTTGTTATACTCTTTTTGATGCGTGAAGGCGCCAGCGACAACCATCGGCAGCATTCCCTCGATCGCTCGATGTTTTTCGTTCTTTATGAATTTGAAGTCAAAATTCCTTTTTGATTGCATGATTTGAAAGTACATCCACGAAATGTTCGACACCGTCAAAAGCGTTGACCAATATCCAGCGACAACACTGAGAATGATCGGCGAGGAAGGAAGACATCCAGCCGTCGAGGTCGCCCATGGGGATGAATGGGAGCACTCGCTGAGAATCGAATTCCTGCCCTAACACTTGATCGAATGAAAAAGATCAATATGTTAAGCGGAGAATATAATGTTTAGCGATAATGACAATAGTTAAGCGTTAAATTAAATACTTAAACAATTAACTAATAACGTAAAGGACTAGTACTGATATGTTAACCCGGTCTGCGGACATATTTAAAGCAATAATGACCCCAGAACAGTAGAAATAATTAAAAGAAAAAGGAACTTCTGACGAGTAAACCTCGTTTTCATTTAGGATTCGGCAATGGCACATTTTTACATCTCGACGACAAGATCAACTACGGACATTTGAAGATTGAGTGGGCGTGACAGCATCAGATGGAAGTCGACATCGTTTTCTATTAGGCGAACCGTTTTATATCCATCCGGTGTGATGAACTTAACCACGACAAGAGAAACTTGAGACCCCATCGCTCACATATCTCATTAACACCAATTCCCAGAAGTGCGAGGCGGTGAACATTAGCACTCTTCCTCCCGTTGAATCTAGCAATACCACAAAAACTCTCCATAATATATCGGTCGAAAACCGAAATCGATGCAAACCAAATGAAATGAAGAACAAAAGCGAAGGCGGCGAAGAAGAAGTAGAAGATGTAAAGAACAAGCAGCGATCGAGGCTATGAAAAAAAAAGTCTGCGATTGTATGCATAGAGGGTTAGACTAGGCGTGATGTGATTGGGCGGTATTTTTCCCTCCATCCCAAGGCGAAAAAGGGAAATATATGTCATTGTCGCGAGGAAGACATGTTGTCATCGTTCGAATGAAAGTTCTCAACTCAACATGAGTCTGCGTATAGCGTCAAGCTTTTTATGTTTAAACGGATACATATAGAGTTTAAAATAACGGTTAAGCTGCTTAACTCAAAAGTCTATATCATGTAAATAATATGTTATTGTTTAAATTGAATGCTTTTCATCGACATCAGCGTTGCTAGATGGGTACCTCCTGAGTCATTTGTTTAAACATATTTACGTATTTTTCTTAAACACCGTTGTCGTTGTTTAAAAGAGTAACTTGAGTATTGTTTAACTTTTTCTATTGTTTACAATGAGCGTTTTTTTGTTTCCCACATTGTTTTTTACTAGGTCTCTGTTTAAATTTCGAGTTCGCGATCAAATACGATTGTTTTCGTTTTATTTATAAAAGATTTACAACATTTACAACATTTACAAAGATTTACAACATTTACTGACATTTACTACGTCCGCTCGGACTTTGGACACTCACGACTCGACCCTCGTATAACGAAACAAGTGTCCAGTACATTCGAGATGCTCGCGACGGTTGCATAACAAGCGCATCGACTTGAACACGCAAAAGCGTCTGACATTAAAAAAAGGTTAAACAACACACATTCATGAAAAGCGACTATTAATCGATGTGTCGTGGTAGGACTTAAGCGGCGATCACGATAGTTAAACACGAGCGTAGCGGTTGTACACTGGCGTAATTTTTCTTAAGCGTTAACGAGAAAGTCTCGAGTGGTAAATGTCGAGCCCCGTCTTAAAGGATGTTTCAGTGATCTCCCTCCTCAGAGAATCCTCCATGATCACGCAATACGTGAAAACTTTCTTTTTCATACCCAAGTCGAAATGCTCTCTTAATTGCTTTCCCGTCGTCCAGCATTTGGAGAATCCTCTGCGATTCGAGGCGATTATGAGAGGACTTGACAGGGCGAGAAAAAGATAGTTTAACTAGTTCGATGATTACGGCTAATTGATTCTCAAGATAAGGAAGAAGGCTCACGAAACATCCTTTCAGATAGAGTGGTTGTCCAGTGGGAAGAGGAGGAAGAGGAGGAGGAAGAGGAGGAGGATGATGAGGAGCGGACGAGGTGGTTGTCCATGGGGAGGGTTCTTCACGGTTATTTATGGTGTGAAGTCCACAAGCGGTGACTCTTCGTGTCCGAGAAAAAAAGTTAAGCGACGAGTGGGCCGAGCATTGGTCGATGAGAGCGAGCGGGTGTTCGAAATTTATGTTACCGTGCGTAAGAATTAATGCAGTCATTAATTCTTCATGGCGGAGATCTACTCTCTGCCACACTTGCCACGTGCCACATGCCAACAATTCGGATCAAAGCGAAAAAGATCACCGTTTTCTGCAGAGACTTTGAGAATTTACCGTTTATGAATAGTTATACATGTAAAGATAATGTTAAAGCGGAGATGGGAAGTATTAAGCGGATATGATAATTATTAAACATATTAGTAAAAATATTTAAAGCGGATAATAGCAAATAGTTAAACATTATTTAAAATATACAAATAGATAACCATAAGCGAGGAAGAACTTTACAACGAAATGAACTACGTCAGTAATTCATTTGTTCTTCTCGTCGTAATACTAACTTTACTAACCATAAAGCGAGAAGGCGACGATGGCATACTGCTGCCTCGACAATAAAAATCGACTACGACTTTCGTTTTGAAGATGAAGTGCACTTGACCAATCCGATGGAAATCAATTTCATTTTACGTTCAGAAACCGATTTATATATTTCGGGTATGATAATGAGGGAGAACAACAAGATGTAATGCAACTCCTTGGCATTGTCTATCGAAACCAAGCGAAAGCCCTTGAAAGGTTGAGCATGATGTGATTTGGCGCTTTCTTTCCCACCATTTTCGGGGCCAAAAATGGGATTTCACAACATGGACCCATTTGAAGTGAGCGGTAGGGGGTAAAAGGGAAGTTAAACACTAACTGGAAGGGTCGTCAGGTGGTGTGTAAAAAAAAGTAGGAGGGGGTTTTTGGGAAGTTTTGAAAATTACGATGGGTGAACAGTAATTTTCCCTTAAAAAAATAGTATATATAATAAATACGAAGATAATCTCAATTTGGTATTTATATAATTTTTTTTTAAAGGTAGATAAGCCAGGTGAGAGTTTATCCCTTGACCACTTACTTTCTCACGTGAACATAGTTATATTTAATTAATAGTTTGAATCAAAATTTTTTTAATCTAAATTTACAAATCTTTCTTAGAAAAAAAAAACCTATTAGCCATTTATCAAGTAACTAAACACTATATTTGAGGGTTGCGTTGTATTGTATTTCAAAATTAAATATTTAGATTTTTTTTGAATAGGATAAGTTATCATATATTACACTTAAATGAATAAGATAAAATAAAAAATAAAATATTTTTTTGCTCATGTACTCATTTAGGGTTTCTTAGCATCTCTCACTCCTTCCATTCTTGCACCAAAGGCTTGGTAATAATGAGATAGGTTAAAATAAATATTATTTAAAAAAATATAACTAAATCATAAAAAGTTAATTTTGTTTATTTATGTACAATTTATATCATATCACATAAGATAACAAAATGCGATATGATGCACATCAAACGCATAATAATGAGTTTACTATGTCTCCGCCGGATCCCCTTCCAGATCCACGCTGAATACGAGCATTTGAAGAAGAAGTGTTCTGTGATCCCCATTACAGATGGACAAATCTGTTCGGATATATATTTTTTTACTCTTACCTTATATATCCTATTCATCAAACAACCGAAAAAGAAGAGAGAGAAGAAAAAAATGATATGATAGAAAAAAAAATGATATGAGAGAAACACTATGAGAGAATAGAAAAAAAGATGGGAAGAGAGAAACATGGAGAAAGATCAGGCTCATTCAACGCCTTCTAAATAGGGGTGTAATCGATCGAGTCCGAGTCGAGCAGTAAGCTTCTCAAGTTTGAGCTCGGTTGAAAACTCGCTTCGATACTATGCTCGAACTCAATCGGGTTTTGTTTTTGTAACTCGAGCTTGACTCGATACATAAATCGAGCTACTCGAACTCACCCGATTAAACTTGATAAATGCTAATAAACTTGGTTTAATCATAGATATTCTTATATTCAAACTCGAGCTCAAGCTCAAACGCAATTATATATATATAACAAACCAATATATAATATATACATACAAATACAACTACTCGATTAAGTTTGCAAGCACTCGAGTCAAGTACTAAGATGTTCGAATTTGGCTAGCTCGATTACTCGAGCTACGTGAGCTTTTGCTCGACTCGACCAAAACGAATTGAGTTTGAGCTTTTCCTAAATCGAACTCAAGTAGTTTGTGAGCAGCAGTGTATCATTTAAAACCATACCCCCAGGTAGAGGGGGCAAAACCCGTCGGATCATCTGACCTGGTAGGCCGGGCCACCAACCCGTAACCGGCCTGCACTATAGCAAGTCCGGTTACGGATTGGGTTTTGCCAACCCGGCGAAGCTATGGGTTGACCCGCCGGGTTGACTTTTTTTTAAAAAAAAAAAAAATTGAACAAAACCTCATCAACCAACTCTACCAACATTAGTTGGTTGTTAAATATATATATATAATGGTTAGATATTAACTTAACAAATTCTCAATTGTTTCCATTGAGACTTTGGGGTTCTGTCCCCTGGTTTCTCCTTCTATCTTGTTTTGTTATAGTTGTTCCTTCACTCTCTGTTTGTTCTCTTTGTCTATTCCACCGCTGGTGGGAGTCTGTATCTTTTGCCTATTTTTTAATGCATGTGGTTTATCCACTTTATAAAAAAAAACAAAATAAAATTGTTTCCATTGAAATGTAAATTTATATAAATAATTGGAAGTGTGCTTTGTTTTTTTTTAAGGGTGACAAGCATATGTCTTTATGAAGCGTTGGTTGCGATATAACTCGTGTATTGTTTCTTTCAACGAGGATTATAACTCTTACCACTCCGCACACCACACAAGAAATTTAATTTTAATACCGCTAACCAATTGAATAAAATGGCTTTAGTTCACTAACAAAAAATTTAAACAATAAGCAAATGAGTAATAACTCCAATAAAAAAAATTAAAAAAACTAATATTTATCACATAAAAAAATACCAATAATTTAATTAAATAGATAAAATGAATTTAGTGCAAATGTATGTAGTGGAAGACCTTTTTTAAAAAAAATTATTTTGAAGTTTTTTAGTTGTCCTAACTTCATCTAATTTATTAAAATTATTTTTTATTTTTAGAATTATTTTAAAAACCTTGATTTGAAATATAATTTTTATTTATTTTTTTCAAAGGGTTCAAATCCAATTAACAATTATTACTGTTTTACGGGCGGGTTACGGTTGGTCAAAAACCGATCCGGACCCGATTAACCGGCTCGTGCCCCTCTCCGCCTCTCAAAGATTTCTTTAAGTAATTGGGTTGCATTTTAAAATTCAAATACTTATTAATAGATAATGTGTTTTTCGTACGGATCACAGTGTCTCCTCCTCGCCAGATTCCATGGACGTCCTTACAAAGCTTCAACCAATCTGTGTAGCAATCTCAATAGCACTGTTACTCCCAATTATCCTTGTCCTCAAACTCATCCTTAGGCCTTTGTTCGCCAAGAAATGGAGAAGAAGAAATTACCCTCCAGTTGCGGGAACCGTGTTTCAACAGTTGAAGAACTTCCATAGACTCCAGGACTTCCAAACTGACATCTCTCACAAGTACAAGACTTTCAGGATGCTTACCCCTTCCTGCAACTATGTCTACACTATTGATCCGGTTAACGTTGAGTATATCTTGAAAACTAACTTTGCAAACTATGGCAAGGTATTCCAAACAAGAATCTCTGTACTTGTTGATATGTTTATCCTGTTTTGAAGTTTCTCAAATTTGATGTATTTAGTTGTTTGCTTGTTGGAGATGCAAAAAGATGGGATTTTTGTTGGTTTTTCATCTTGATGTGTTTTTTCGGTGTATGCTGGTAACTATGTTGGTGAACAATCACTTGCATATATGAATTGATTATTTGATTTCCAGGGAAAGGCTTTTCATGATGTTACAAAGGATCTCCTGGGAGATGGGATCTTTGCAGTAGATGGTGAGAAGTGGAGGCAGCAGAGAAAGATTGCAAGCTATGAGTTCTCTGCAAGAGTCTTGAGGGATTACAGTAGTGCAGTGTTCAGAAATACTGCTGCCAAACTGGTTGAGATTATTTCAGTGGCTGTAAACTCTGAACAGATGATTGATATCCAAGTAATTCATCTTTTTGTCGGAGTTCTTCTTTACCTAGCTATGATGACTTTTTGATTCTTTAGAATTACATTCATGGTGTTACTTTCAGGACTTGTCAATGAAATCAACCTTGGATTCAATATTCAAGGTTGGATTTGGGGTGGAGCTTGGCACACTTTCAGGTTCCAACAAGGAAGGGAGAAACTTTGCAAAGGCATTTGATGATGTAAACCGAACAATATTGAAGCGCTTCCTTGATGTCTCTTGGAAAATTAAGCGGTTTCTCAGTATTGGTGAAGAAGCTGATATGAAGAAGAACATCAGATACATTGATGATTTCGTTCATATGCTTATGAAGGAGAAGATGGAACAATCAGCTAATCACAAGGATGATGTTGTAAGTCAAATGAAATTTTACATCTCAAGCTTTTTGTGAGTATTGAAAATTGTTCATTATGGGTGCTTTGACTTTGTAGATGATCAAAGAGGATATTTTGTCAAGATTTCTAATGGAGAGGAAGAAGGATCCTTCAACCATGAGTGATCAGTACTTGAGAGACATAATCTTGAATTTTGTCATTGCAGGCAGAGACACAACTGCCGGTACACTCTCATGGTTCTTCTATATGCTGTGCAAGCATCCTGATGTGCAGGAGAAGGTAGCACAAGAAATCAGAGAAACAACCAACACCAAAGACAAAATTCCATTCAGTGAATTTTCCTTAGCTTTAACTGAAGAAGCCCTCAACAACATGCAGTATCTGCACGCAGCTCTATCGGAAACACTAAGGCTATACCCTGCTGTTCCATTGGTAATTTATCTACTCATTCTTAATTTGTAAAATATGTGTGATTTCATAACAATTCATGGATTTTTGATTTTACCTGAAGGATGCAAAGGAATGCTCCTCAGATGATACATTGCCAGATGGTTTTGCCGTGAAGAAAGGGGATATGGTGAACTATCAGCCTTATGCTATGGGCAGAATGAAGTTCCTCTGGGGTGATGATGCGGATAACTTTCGCCCTGAGAGATGGTTCAATGATGAGGGGGTTTTCCAGCCAGAGAACCCTTTTAAGTTTACTGCTTTCCAGGTGAGCTACCATGAAACTAAAAATCAAGAATTTGGTAATTTTTTCAGTTTTCTATCAGGGTGCTTATATCTGTTTTTGGCTGGCAGGCTGGTCCAAGAATCTGCCTAGGAAAGGACTTTGCCTACAGACAAATGAAGATCCTTGCCGCAACTCTCCTACAGTTCTTCAGGTTCAAACTCTGGGATGAGAACAAACTGGTAAATTATAGGACTATGTTAACTCTTCAAATTGATGGAGGGCTCCAATTATGTGCGATGCAAAGGTAAAAATTGTCTTTGTGCTATAGACACCAGTCTCAAATTCCTTAAGTCAAGGATGTAACTGAAGAAGTGATAGTCTTATCAATACATAGTGTGTTCGTATATCAGCAATGGCACAAACTGGATTCTGTGTTCTGTATATGCTAGAAGTTCTTAATTTGGACCTGATTTCTCCCATTTTGTAAATTTCAGTAGTTACATCTTGAAAAATAATTGATGAGAAAACAAGACTTGAAACCTTAGCGAGACTCAATTGTTATCTCTGGATAGCTAAGCAAAGGGGCATTTCTTTATCTTTTTTGCTTAGTTCCAGTGAGATACCAGGACATTATAATTGATTTCTCCCAGCAGTTTTTTGTTTTGGGAGAAGATATACGTATTAAGGTATCTGAATTGATCAGTTTGCCTAAATCATGCGACGTTGAGAATAATGCAAGATAAATAAAAGGATATGACACCTTAACTTTCAGAAAACGCTCCAAAAAGCATAGTCTTGTGATAATAAAGGCACTCTCGGAAAAGCTATCTTGAATAGATTTAGGGTGATGCATAGGTACCTTTGGGAGGTTTAGATTGCCGAACTGATTTCTAAATGCTTATGAGATGGTAAACAAGTATAACATACTGACTTGTAAATAATGCAATTGCTGCAAATCTTGAGATCGGCCTGGAAGAAAGTTATTGCATAGGAAGAATGGTTTTTAAAGACTTTAACATTGTCCGCATCATAAATTTCGTTTCTAACATTTTTATCCTCTGTCTCATACAAAACAATGCTCTCAATAATTATATTTCCAAGAATTCTGTCTAGTGCTAGCAGGGTATAGACATTTAACCCTTTGCATGAATTGATAGAAATTTGGCACATTATCAGCACTATAGAAGAACACACACACAAACGGGATCAGTTTCCATAGCATTCTCTTCTATTTCAGACTGGGAAAATTCACATCTGAAAATTTAGTTACTTGTACAGTTGTACCCCTGATTTTCCAAATCACAAGATGGAAATAAAAGTCAGAAAAAGAATAAATGATGATGCTTGAGATCAATGTTGGGAAGTAATAAGGTTAAACAAAACAGAGATGAAAAAAATGCTGTGCCAAGGAAGTGGTATTAAATATGTTTATTTATTGATGTTTCAGTCTTTCAGAAGAAATTTATGATTACTGCAGTATAAAATTAATAAGGTATGATAGCAAACTTAAGCCAGAATAAGAACAGACAACTAACTAGCAAACAAAAGAAATCAGCTCATTGATGCTGATAAATAAAGAAGCAAGGGTATCCAAATTAATCTTTGTCTTCAGATTCTTTCAATCTTCATTTAACTCTTAACCAATTACTGATTATCCAACAATCAAAATGTCTTGCCTGAAAGCAATTGAAGGGAAAAAATGCAGAAAACAAAAACCTCACAATTGAAGATCATAGTTTCTATTATATTCATGTTCTAATTTGCTTTAGATCAATTATTATGCGTCTTCCTTTTGGCTTATACATTGTCTCATTTTCTTGTATTAAATGGTTAAAGACAACATGATACATCCTGTATCCATTAGGAATTTACAATCATGAAATCTGTTTTCTCTGTTAGCAACTATATAGATTAATCTATATAGTTGTCCTTCATTGAAGGAACCATCTTTCATCAACTCTTTTCCTATGCAAAACATTTAAGGATTGTCATTCTGTTCTGAACTAATTTTTCTGAGTTAATATGCCTGCAAAGTGCAAACTTGTTTCTAGTATAAATGTTTGCTTGTTTAAGAAATTGAGCCAGTTGCATGCTTGAGAATTTACTCAGGGTATTGTCCCACGTAATGGTGCTCAATAAGTTTAACAGAAGAAACTCTGCAAAATGCACTACTCCCATGTAGCTTTTAACTGATTAGGCTATACCCTGCACTGAAGCTGCTCCTCTGGTAATTCACTGCCACTTAAGTTTGGTAAATGCAGGTTTATAGTGCATTGCAGCCTCATTTTAATGTATTTAAAGCACAATTCCTCCAATGCTCTGTTAGATGATACCTTCTCTGATACCTAGGAAATGAGGGATACTTAATGATTGAAGAAGAAGAGCCGGATTGTGTATATAAAAAAACAAATAAATAAATGTAAACAGTTGAATAATTATCTCTCAAAGATGAAAGATATGAACAATTATTTGATACAAACATATGAAATTACATTTGGGATGTCTGAATTAGGAAATTGAATTAATAAGGAAGAGTGTACTAAAACATTTCAATGTTTTAGATTATTATCAAAAAATAAATAAATAAATAAATAAAGAACAAATGATTTCATGGCTTATAGACACTTAAACAAAGAAACCACTTGAAGTATTCATTGTCAAATCCCAATCAGTTGACAACACTGCAAACCTTCCTGATCTGACCAGAAGAACCGGTGAGAGGACTGATGTCTCCCATCTTCACCATAGCAGAAGCAAAGTCAGAGTAGAAGGCGGTTTTGTCTTTGCTGTAGCTAGTTACAATATCATCAGTGGATCCACCATTAAACAGAACTTGATCAGAATGAAGTAATCCCTTCTTCTGAATGAGATTCTTGTAGTAGTTGTTGTCAAAAGAGTTGGGTGTCACAAGATCAAGAGGAGCCAAGTTGCCATTGCCATCAGACACAGGACAACCTCTCCTCCTCATTCTAGCAAAGCCTGCGTCAATGTTAGTATCATTGTAAACTCTCCCTCTAAAGGTGGCGCATTGAGCCTGCCCTATTGTATGAGCACCTGCATGCATATCATTGACTTATGTTTGGTAATTAAGAAGAATGCTAAGATGTTCTGAGGTTGATTAATGAGCATTCACTACAAATATTACCTGAGAGTGCAACCATGTCTCTAACGCTTAAACCTTGCTTAGCAAATGAAGAGATCTGTGCATCAAGATCATTGAAAGCTATTGGCAGGTCTGCCTCAGCTAAGTCTTTGCTTGCTGTTATAGAGTCTCTTCTTCCAAGCTTCACTGTCCACATCGGACCATTCACCTGTCAAACAAGCATTAATTTCTTATTATTTAGACATGGCTACAGCTTTCAACATTCATTATTAATATTAATTTATATAAGTAATAGGAAACACACACACACATATATACACTGCACGTACATATTCAGAAGCATCTCGTGAGGCAACAGCAAGGATGTCAGCACAGGAAACAACACCAGGGCAAGCCTTCTCAACTGTTGCTTTTATGCTATCAACCACTTCAAAGCCTCTCAAAGAACGGAAGTTCTGGAATGCGTTTTTCTCACTATTGATTGAAGGAGCATCATCCAGCAGAACTGATGCATCACATCCCTGCATGGGATCATATATATAATGCATTCAAGATACTGTTATGCAAACTAGTTCATAGCATGCCGTCTCATGCATGCAGCATGCATCCATTAGAGTATAATAGATAACGTACCTGAACAAAGCAATCATGGAAATGGAGACGGATAAGGGACGCAGCCATGCGGCGCTCCTTAGCAATGGCTGTCCTGACTGCTTTCCGAATGGTCGACAGTGCTGCCGGGCATGACTTATCATAGAAGGTTGATGTTAGCTGTGCATCGGTCTGCCTGGCAGACGCCATTAGCAACAGCATTATAGCAACAAAGCACGAGACACAGACTCTTGATCCCATTTTTTTATCTCTAAACCTTTTAACTTACAACTGGTTATAATGATTGAATTATTTGGGATGGTGCATTGCTCTGAACTATTTATAATAGGCATGGCTAACTAGAGGTATGGATATATATTCATTATTCAACGCGTTGGGTGGAATGAGATGGGGTTTCCTTGTCAGACTCGTCACCCAAGGTGTGCTAATTAGGTTGCTATAGAATGGGTCTGAGCCTTCTCTTCTGCATGGGAAACTCATGACTTTTAATGTATAACAATAATACAAATAAAAGCACGGCTGTAAGGCACATGGATTGCACAAAGGATGCTTGTTTGAATAAGAAAAGAAAAAGAAAAATCTAAATCTTAATCCTTTTATTTTGAATTAGTCCTTTGACCACTGTGTGTTTGCAAATGTAGATCCTTTCCATACATGGCTTGAAATGCTAGTGGGTTTGTTGGATGTTCCAGCTATAGATGAAAGGGCGTGTAGAGCGTTTTTGGAGTCTAAAATGTGGTGCAGCCTCTTGTGGGTTGACCTTTTATTGTTTTGTGAATATGTGAGAAATTGGCAAGTTCGAAGTTTTATTTATTTATTTGACATTTAAGTTTGAGAATATGACAAGATTAATATATAGGTATGGAGTCTAGTTTAGTTTTTATGGAGATGATACTTTCATATTGGTATATCTTATAATAAATTTATTTCCATGTACCAGCATGGTCATACATATGCATCTCGTGCGGCATTTAATAGGTTTTTTTTTTTAACAAAGGCGATAAATGCCGTCCTACAATAGGGTGGGACAAATATATATACGGAGCCTCTTACCTTGCAACTCTAGAGGGGAAAGAAACAACATCCTCCCACAGGGGACTCACAAATAGTGAACAGTGCATGTACAGTATTTACAATACGTGTACAGTATTCGATTCTGGACGTCAGCGCATTCATTGTCTAAGTAACATACTACTGCACTAAGTAGTGGTTATTGATTTACTTTTCTCATATGCTCTTATATTTATAATAATATATACTTGAGGTTAATAATTTTTTTAAATAAAAAAAAATTACATGTATTAAAAACAAACATCCACATTTAATAAGTGATTTACTCGCCAAAACCACTTAGTTAGGGTAGTTAATTAATGGTAATAACTAAGGGGAGGAGAAAGACGCTTAGAGTTAGAAATCCCAAAATTTAAAAATTGCACGTGAGGCATCAACTCCACGCATGTCCAGGGATATGATCCCTTTGTTGAAAAAAAAATAAATGTGACCAACATTAAAATTAATACGATTTTAGAAATTAAGGGTTTCAGTCTCTACATAAAATTAGTTACTCTTTATAGCTTTTTCCCCTATTATCCAAAAATTTTTTAAATAAATGTATAAACAGATTTATATATTTTGTATATTTGGGAAGGGCAAGGGTTTGAATCCTTCCCCTATAGTACTGTTCATATATAATACACTTGGGTAAGATACTGTTCATCAGTACTATTTATTAGTATGGGAGTGAGTCCCCTGTGAAAAAAACAGATGGTTTCACCCCTCCAGAAATATAAGGCGGAGGGATTTTCATATAAAGTCTGTAAACTACTGGTGTATTTTTGTACCTGCTTTTTCCTTTAGATAATCCCTTAAATGGGAGTGTTTGTCGCCTATTAGTCAAAAAAAAAATTATCCTCTCTAGATAATATTCAACTAATAAAATAATTAACAATTAATGATTTTTTTTATCATGAAAGTGTTAGGATTATGACCTCGAATGCCAATGAGGACACTTGTATTAGGGCATTTCCATTTGTATTATACATTCTTATTCTTATTAAATAGGCATTTATTTTGATGTTCATATAAATCTTGTGATGGCTTATAATTAGTTTTGAATATCATAGTCCATGTGCATTAAGTTAAACATTCTACTCTTTGTGGAATAAAGAGAAGAGCACTAGAAAGGTTTGGTACTTATACACTTAAATAGTTCGCAAATCGGAGAACCTTTAATTGGCATTAAAGGTTCATAAGGATTTGTATGACATATATTTTGACAAAGAGTGCTAGTCGAAAACTATGGAATAGTGGGAGCATATGTCATAAATGTATCATTGGGAATTGGTGTATTCGAACATGACTCGCAACAATCCAATCACATGGGTTTTACTTTTTCACAGTCAATGATTGAGATTGTTAGTTATGATCAAATGAGTGGACCTTGGACCTGAGGTATATGATCACAATGTACTTGTGACGTCTAGTCTGTTACTAGAGTTGTTAGGCTCAGTTCATCTTTTGGTAGAGCCGACCTCGAAGTACGACTATGTCGGGCAGGTAGTAGTTGTGAGTGATCACCAAGAAGGAATTCGTTCTCTCGGAAGTAAACGAGTCAGTATCCTATGCGACTATAAGTATGTGAGATTAGAAGGCCTTGGCCAAGGCAGTCAAACTAATCATGTGGGGCACGAAGGGTAGTTTAGCAATCTCACCCTACTATAGTTTTTTGCATATGATCGAGTTCAGTGAGTTTGACAATTACCATGGCTCTCACTCAGTTGGGATACAAGAACGAGAGGTTTATACACATATGGCAATCATAATCGGAAAGGTTCATAATGATCTACTCATTCGTGTTCAATTGGGTTACGACGTGGGGCCACGAGACTGGCTAGGTGTCACCCACGTCCTTTGGTATCCTCCCATTGCCAATCGGAATGAACCTAGGGAGTTACGCTTAAAGGAATAAAGAATCAGTCTCGTTTTGAGTACAGAGGTAAAATTATCAATTTACAATTTACTTCATGGATGAGTGAAATTGTAAATTGGTCTAGGGTTTTTGTCTTAAGTTTAAATTTTGATTTAAATTCGATGGAGTTGAATAGATAATCAAAATTATGAGGACTCAAAGATAAAAGTGGTTTTAGTTAGATTAGGACTCATATTTCTAATAGAACTTCTATGGTAATGTTTATCATATTATGAAGGTTCATATTGTGAATAGGACTTCATAATTGAATAATGTTTATCATGTTTTATAAAGTCTCTATAAATATGACTCCTCTCCAACTATAGACTCAACTCAATTAATTCTCTAGTGAGAAAATCCCCAAGCTCTCTCTTTCTCTCTAACCCTAGCCGCTATTTGGAGAAGAGGAGAATGTCTCTTAATTCCAGCACGTGATCTAGAGGCGTGGAACTTTCGTTCGGTGCTAGGAGATCTACGACAATCTGAGAGATAAATTCGGCGCATCAAAGGAAAGAAAATCATTAAGAGGTAATTTTCTAGGCCTTTTAATTAAATTACAATGCCCATTAAAATAATTAGAATATATATTACAAATATATTATTGATTCCGCATGCCCTTTTAATGTTATTTGCTTTTTGTGATATTGCCTAATAGATAGATCATTTTCCTCGATTTTTTTACCAAGGTGTTTTACCAAGGATGTAGTAGAAACCGCCATACTTAATTGACTGTCCATGCAAGAAGAAACAAGGACACCAAGAGACACCTGGCTCAAGGATTTTC
Organism: Dioscorea cayenensis subsp. rotundata; assembly: GCF_009730915.1. Taxonomy (NCBI): domain Eukaryota; kingdom Viridiplantae; phylum Streptophyta; class Magnoliopsida; order Dioscoreales; family Dioscoreaceae; genus Dioscorea; species Dioscorea cayenensis. The sequence continues at coordinate 20,415,522 of NC_052484.1, read as the reverse complement.
TTTTTTTTTTTTCTTTTTTTGGGAAAAAAAGCCATTTGTAACTAAGACGTTCTTATCTGATGAAGATCTTAATTCATGTATTTATATGGATCATTTGAATTATTAAAAAAAAAATTATAAACCATAATATATATGTGCGTGCCCTCTTATATATATATATATATGCCCTCTTCTTATTTAATTCTTGTTATTTATTTATTAATTTATTATTTTGGACGCTTGCATTCATTGAAATGAAAATGAAGAATAAGAGAATTCTTATTCAACTAAATAGGCAGTGCGATGGAAGACAAGAAGAATATGGCCTTAATTTATACCCCCAACAACATTGTTGCACAGTGAAAAGTATTGCCATTAAAAATTCAAGTCCTCTTTAAACATAATAGTGGTAATTCTTTGATTATAAGTGCGGGTTTGCAGCTCAAACTCCATATCGCTAGGTGTATAGATTGAACGATCAACTCCCGATCAATGTGCACATCATATTGTATTTTTTTATATAAAAATAGATAAACCACTACTTTATTGAAAAGAATCAACTCAAACATATCACCATACTGCATTTATCAAATATATATATATATAAATATAATAAGAAATATGAAGCTTAAGTTTAATATGCCCAGTGTTATTCTACATAGGCACCTATGTAGAATAAACCATTATAATTAATTGAAGAGGATGTTACACCCTCCAAGGGAGCTTAAATTTTTTTACATATAATCGAGGCTTTAAAGCAATATTTATGTTGACAATATGTTAAAACTGATTTTTTTATATATAAAAGTGAGAAAACCGAAAATATAGAATTCATAAGTGCAAAAAAATTAAAGATAGAAACATAGAAAACCAAAAAGTACAACAAGAAAAACTGTAAAAAAACAAAAAGAAATTAAAGGGGCATCAATAGAGATGATGCAAACCTAAAACCTATACACAGAAAAAGAAAAAGAAAGGGAGAAAGACGAGCTGCAGCATAGCAGACGAGGTCCAAAAGAGGTCGACTCAGACAGGCAAAGCGGGATCCCTCCCTAGGTTGATGTTGCGCCATACTGAATTTTTTTTTTTTTTTGAGAAAAAATGAATAAATTACTGATTTATTGAATGGAAAGACAAAAGTACAAAAGTTAAATTCTCTCACCAGAAGTGAGGGGACAAATTACAATTAATAAAACAGAGAAGTAGAAAGTAGATAAAAGTCTAAGAAGGCGGAAGATATCGTCTGGCATCTCAGGACTGTCTAGAAATGTAGAAGGAGCAACTACTCCTGAGCTGCATTGTGGTCGGAATAGCCAGTAGGATTTGAGGTTCTAGCGCTGTAAAAGTTGAGTGAGCGCTTGATTTTCTGTGATGCTTCATTGAGATTTTGTTGATACCTATCAGCAGCTGTTGAGAATCAAGAAAGAAGCATATTAGCAGTTTTATAAATAATATTGAGATGCGATGATGCAGTTAATTGAAAGATGCGATTGTTTTTTTTCGAGCCAAATATTCCACAAGATTGCACTGGAAGTGAGGTCCCAGAGGATTCGGTGTTGAGGGACTAAGGATGGTATCCAATTGGTCCACAGTAAGGGAATTGTCTGTGGAAGAGAGTTTAATTCTAAAATTTGAGAAAAAAATGCCCAAATACGTTTGGAGAAAACACAGTCGATGAAGAGATGTTGAAGATTCTTAGAGGCATTGTGGTAAAGGACACAGGTATCGGTGGAGTTTTGAAAATAGTAACCTTTCTTGAAAAGATTTATGAGAGTGAGGATTTTGTCCTCCCCAACAAGCCAGCAGAAAAGAGTGATTTTGCTAACTGCTTTTGTCCTCCCCAGCGAGCGTACTGATTTTGTTAACCAAATCAAATACTTAATTTTATTTAATCAAACAGATAAATCACAATTAAAAAGAAATCAAAGTACATAACACTTGCGTTTGGAAATACCAAACATAATGATCTTAAACCAAAATAATACAACAGGCTTGAGAAAGAATCTTGTGGCAGCAAAGATATAACAAAGAATGACAAAACATTTGATGACATAGATATAGACACTTAATTAAACAACAAAAAAAATCCAAACCAACTGTTGAATGTTCATCATTAGTTGACAGCACTGCAGATCTTCCTAATCTGGCCAGATGAACCAGTAAGAGGACTGATGTCTCCCATCTTCACCATAGCAGAAGCAAAGTCAGAGTAGAAAGTGGTCTTGTCTTTGGTGTAACTAGTCACAATATCATCAGTTGATCCACCATTAAAAAGAACTTGATCGGAATGAAGTAATCCCTTCTTCTGAATCAGGTTCTTGTAGTAGTTGTTGTCAAAGGAGTTGGGTGTAACCAGATCAAGTGGAGCCAAATTTGTATCACCATCAGACACAGGACAACCACGTCTCCTTGTACTAGCGAATCCAGCATCAATGTTGGTGTCATTGTAAATCCTACCCCTGTAGGTGACGCACCGAGCTTGGCCTATTGTATGTGCACCTGCATGCATATCATTCATTGCCGTTATATATTAGCTTGGCAAAATGCAAGGATAGATGTTAATGACCACTAGTTAATTATTACCTGAAAGTGCAACCATGTCTCTAACGCTTAAACCCTGCTTGGCAAATGAAGAGATCTGTGCATCAAGATCATTGAAAGCTATTGGCAGGTCAGCCTCAGCTAAGTCCTTGTTTGCTGTGGTAGAGTCTCTTCTTCCAAGCTTCACTGTCCATGTAGGTCCATTCACCTGTCAAATATTAATCCCTCATGATTAAAGTGTTCATGACCAGATTAAAAATATATAAAGGAATTATTTTATGTACATATTCAGAAGCATCACGAGATGCAACAGCAAGAATGTCAGCACACGAGACAATGCCAGGGCAAGCTTTCTCCACTGCAGCTTTGATGTTAGCAACGACATCAAACCCTCTCACTGACCCTGCATTCTGGAATGCGTTTTGCTCACTAGTGATGGAAGGGGCATCATCCAGTAGAATAGATCCATCACATCCCTGTATGCAATATTATTATCAACTTAGCTACAGTTTAAACAACGCGTAGCTCGTGCATGCATGCATGCATGCAAACTAATTAGTATACGCGCACACACACCTGAACAAAGCAATCATGGAAATGGAGGCGGATGAGCGAGGCTGCCATGCGACGTTCCTTGGCAATGAGCCGTTCTCACAGCACTCCGGATGGTTGAGAGTGCGTTAGGACATGAACTGTCATAGAAGGTTGATGTCAGCTGGGCATCAGTCTGCATGTTGGACATCATCATCCACAGCATGACGGTTGCAACGCAGGCAACATGGATGTTTAAACCCTTAGAAATCATTTCTCTTGCTGATTAATCAAATTATCGCAGCGCCTCAGGAAATTTGCAAAGGTTGAAGGGAGAAGCTAAAGAGGCAGTTGAATTGTATGTGAAGAACGTGTTGAATAGCTTAGGCTAATTTATAGAGGTTCATAGCCGTCTTCTTCTAATAAATAGGCCAAACTTCAACGTGTGGGAAATGAGATGGAGTTCCCTGGTCAGCCTTGCGGCCTTGCCAACTTAATTCAAGTCTTCACGTATGCATGCATGCATGCATGAGTATATACCATATTATAAATTATTACAAGTAACGTTGGAGTGTACCTTAAAGTCCTGCACGAAAATTATTATATCCAGAGATGATAAATTAGACTAAATATTCAAATGTAGACATTGTCCAAGCTGAGCTAGCTGCCTTGCGGTAGGTAAGGGATAAGAGCATATTAGAATGCAACCTTGGACTACTGTGTGCCCCACTGGCCACATTAATCCTGAAGCACTAGGGTCCAGAATATCGACTGTCCAAAAGAGATTAGGACTTTCTTTTTGTTTTTTTGGTCAAATTTTAGGTTTTAATTACGTACAAACAGATTAATTCAGTTGCCATGGTTAAGCTCTTCAATTATCATAACTAATGTTAACTGATCGTGTCATTTCAATTGGAAATCCATAGAAATAGCATAAGAAGGAAATGTTAAACGTTGGGGGCTAGTTTCCACAACCTTGGCAAGCTCAGCATATATAGAAATAAGGTGTAAAATCAAGGAAGGATTTAATGCTTGTGCATGGAGAAGGGAGACTTGAAGCAATTTAATTACAATATGGGACAACCTAATTCAGATCATAATAAGGCCATAGTTATATTAATTATATTATGTTTTTCAGAATTGACAATTAAACTGTTACATAGGGATCCACCACCCTAATTTCTGTATACATGTAACATAAACATTGTTATTTGAAGAGATCAATTAAATCTATTGAATTAGTCGTACTAGGCTCTTTCCTTGTAGCTAGGTTTCGTCTACTCATTATCATCCCAATAAAACCCAGCTGGGATTAATGACGTTGACATTGTAGGTTTCATCAGGTCATCATCATCTTAACATAACCAACGAATATTGCAATGTGGTAGGTAGGAGTGAAAAGCATATATCTCCTAGACAAACTATTGAAAATTGAAGGACATAAGTTTGCAGCAACTATTATTTGAACATGCATGCAGAGTAAACATATTGATTAAGTGGCAGAACTTTACTTGGAAAAGCAAAATAAAGGCATGCAAAAACGCCTAATTAACCACCAGCTGTGGCACTAGAGCAACCGGCCGGCGCCCACGACCGAACACAATGGTCAAATCAAGCCATCTTAATCCATATTTAGTTTGTGTGTACTCAGGTTTGCTTGGCCATGAGAGGCAAAAATTAATTCAGGGCCTGCTTAAAGTCACTAATTTTTATTTACTAAAGTCCTCGCTAAATTTTAAGAAGGAACCTGTAATTTATTTAATAAAAATTATTTTTTTATTTATTTATTTTTAGAATGAAATGTTAAACTCGTTATCAAACACAAAAATGGGTAATAACATAATTAGGCTGTTAAAGATGGTAGAAGAAAACATATATATAAATTTTTAAAAATTAGTCGAAAGAAGATATTTTTTTCACAAATGTAACAAACATAATTAGGATTATGTGTTCCAAAAAATCTTGTGTACTCTCACTTGATCACATGGAATTTGGGCTATACATCTGCACTTTATAATTGAAGACATGTTACCACCATTACTTTTAATGGTTTTGAACCTCTCACACCAATTAAAAAAAATTGAATTGATTAAATATTAAAATAAAAAAAATATATTAGTTTATTATAACAAATTATTATTGGAAGAACTAAAAAATATTTAAGATTTCAAAATTATTATAAAAGTTAAAACTTTAAAACTAATAATAAATTAAGCCTCCAAAAGTGTGAGGGAATAGTAATTATTTTAGTAGCCTTACCCTTAACCTTCTCTTCAATTACGGTTGAACTTGACAATTCTAGTTGATTACACCAGTTTTGATTTCTTATAATCAAAAGCTATCTAAGACGTACTGCATCCATGTATTTTCTTTGTCCAATATGGGGTTGTGCAACGAAACCATTTTTTTTTATAAAATAAATAAACCAATAATTAATTAAAAAAAATAGACAGAAAGAAAAACAAGTGTACAAAAATAAAAAAAATAAAAAAAAACAAGAAACAAACACATGAACGAGAGGCTAAACACAGTCACCAAAAATGAAGCGAGCTTTAAAAACACAACGAAAGCAAAAACAAAAGATAAAAGACAACTGAGGAGGTGAATTCGTCCACTGGTATCCAACAAAACCAACTTGGTATAACCCTTTAAGTTTTATTTTTATTTTTATTTTTATTTATTTATTTATTTATTTAGAAACTGAACTTAACCACTAGAGTTTTAGCCCTTTAGGTAATTCACCACAGGCTGTGGATGTATGGTTTTTTATACATATTTGACATAGTATGGTATATCTTAATTAATTAGGTATATCTATATGTCTAGCATTTACTAACCTCTATTAGAGATGGGCATGGGGTCGGGTGGGTGTGAGTCCCACCCCTTAATTAAATCCTAGCCATTGATATTATCTTTTAGTCCTAGCCGTTGATTTTGTTTTCAATTTCAAAACCCTAGACACCTCTTCGGCTCCTTCCGATTTAGATCGCCGTTAGGAAAAGAGAAAGACCTAGTCTTATCTTTCTCTCCCTATTTGCTGGGTGGTGTCAGCGACGAGGAAAAGAGAAGGATCTCGCCATCACGGGTTTGGTTGATTCACTGTTATTGATGAGGTAAGAACCCTCTTCCTCAGATCTTTGAAAATTATTGTAGAATTATTATTGTTATTTTTCTAGATCTTGATATGGTAATGTCGGATATTAGTGATGGATGGGTAAAGGTTAACTTCTTGTTTGAGGAGTTTAATTTGAGATTAATTTGATAGGTTTCAGATTTTGTTTTTGATAATGGCAGAAACTCCTCTTCGATTTTAGGGGCTTTTAAAGGCATAATTTGGAGGAGAGTAAAATAAGAAACTTGTAGAGTTTGACGTTAAATAAGTACCTTCCAAATTTCAGAATTTTTGAAGTAGTATCCTGTAAATTATATACTTTAAACTCAGGTGACACGGACAGCTTTTCTGTGCAGCCCTTGAAAATTTATTAATTTATTTCATGATGTAGAGTCTAATTTAGATTTTGACTTATATAAAAAAGTTGTTGAAGATGATTTTATCTTTGTCTCTGCCAAAGTTTAGAATTTGTACCGCTGTAAATTGTGAGATATGATTATATTTCTATAGGTGTGCTCAATGGCATTTTTGCAGAAAGCATGAAGATTGATTTGAGAATTTAATGATCTTAGAGGTTGAATCAGGACTCATATTTAATAAAAAAATTTGTTCCATTTTGAGTTAATTATATGTTCTTAAAGTTTGATCTTATTTAAAGTTATATGTCTGAAATTGTTGGTTTGCATAATTATAATTTTTATAAGTGATCGCTTAAATTTTGCAATTCTCAAATCTTTGTGAGATTTGGTTATGTTATAGATGTAGATGTCTAGTTTTTTTAGAAGTTTGAAATTTCTGATTTGGGTTAAAATTCGCAAAGCTATGCTAATTTCAATCTTAAGGGGAGTTAGTTATTAGTCTCGACTTTTGTAGCTTCGTTAATGTTTTGAAAATATTTTTGCATTCATATGAATTTTAGAATTTGTTTTTTCTGTAATTCTGATGGGTTATTTCCAAAAATAGGACTTTCTGAGAAAACTCGATTGGTGTGAATTTGAAATATGCTCGTTAGACAGGTAAGTATCTCACATATAAATCCGATTATATGTATATACTTGAAAATTCTAGTTTTCTGAATTTTTGAAATTTTGGAGAAAAATACTTATTATTTCGATTTATATTTTGAATTACTTATTTATTTATTATTTGCAATTCGCATGTAAGTATTTAGTTTTGGAAATAAATTTGAATTATTTTTATCTGAAAATGGGATCATCAAATTTCTGCATCTATTCTGATAAATGTTTGGACATTAAGTATTTTGACATAGCAAATTGTAGTTCCTAACTAACTTTGCAATAATCTTGTCATTGGGGGTTAAACATTGACCGTGTCGACATGTATCTATGAAATAAAAACTATAGTTTCCCAATTGTTCCGTCAATGAAGAATAATGGCTTCTGATAATTCTGGCTCAGGGTCACCGAGGGTAAACATATGACCTTTGACATTTTGTTTTGGCAATAGTTATTTATGGGACATATATGCTTGACTTTTGGATCAGTTATGTTTTATTGAAAAATTTAACTTCTGAATTTTATTCTGATAAAATGGTATTTTATTATACTTGTTTGAGTTTTGAAATTTTGAAACTTTTATGATCCCGATATTTTTAGTGGGTACTTACTTAGCTGTCAATCTCATAAATAGTTATTTTTTCCTTTTCAGATCAGGAGCAAGATCCGGGTTGTAAATTAGCGGGCAGAACAAGTATATTTTCTCAATATAGTTTAGTTGGCAATTCTCCTATTGTAGTCCATGAAGTTATACTCGAAAGTTGTTATTTTTTTATTACTTGTAATATGTGGCTTTGTTAGATCATTTTTTTTTAACTTTGAGTCAGGTTTTAGGCCTTACGTGCCTGTGGGGTTTCTACCTTGTGGGTGCGAGGCCATTTGTCCGCCGCCGGGCTGGGTTCGGGGCGTGACAATGGGAATGGGGAGTGTCTCTCCACTCACTCCCCCATCGTAGGCAGGGATTCTCCATCCCCAACCCGGTTGGGAAATCGGGGGAAGTCCCCACTCCCCGCCCCGGCCTCCCAACACAATTGTTTTTAAAAAAAATCCAATAATCTAATGATTAAATTCATAAACTTAGATATCAATTAAGACCCCATCTTTATTAATAACAAATATGATGTTATATTATATTTTTTTAATTTTTTATTTTAACGCATTTGTTAAAAAAATCCAATAATCTAGGGAAAAAACTCATAAAATTAGATATTAACTGAGACTAATCATTACTAATAACAAACATGATATTATATTATATTTTTTTATTTTATTTAAACAAATATTATATATATATATATATATAATATTTCAAGGAGAGGACTCTGCTAGGTGGGGAGATCACTCCCTGCCTTAGCCCTTAACTTGAGTGCTTGTGGGTCTAATTGAATAGTTGTATATATATATATATTACTTTGTCTTGAAATTATTATATAGATATATTTATTTATTTGGGTTCGAGCTCAAGCTCAAGCATAAAATATCTATAATCAAATCGAGTTTATTAGCCTTTATTAAGTTTAATGAGCGAGCTCGAGCAACTCAATTTATATATCTAGTCAAGGTCGAGCTATAAGAACAAAACTCATTTGAGTTTGAGCCAACATGTTTTTAGTCAAGTTCGAGCTTAATTAAGCCTGCTACTCAACTTGAGTCAATTGATTACAATCCTACTACTAACATAGACTATATTATCTTGAACATTTAGTTCGAATGGAATGATCTAATATTCAATCTAATTTTTTTTTGCTAATTTTAATTATTATTAAGATTAATCATATATTTCTGCTTTAGGGTTTCCATAGTTTATAAGGCAATAATAATAATAATAATAATAATAAACTCTAGGACTCAATGTCCTGGTTAAAATTAAAACAGCCTTGAGTTCCTGGGGTTCCATGTGAGTGATCCTGCCGGGATGTACCACCTAAATGATTGACTCTTCCCCGATTTAGTCTACAAAATACCAGTTGTTTTTCTGTTCAGTTATTTCTTTCTACTTTTCAATTTGTTATGTTTTAGAATACTCCACTTTTAGTGGGTATTTGTACAGTGAATGAACAGTAGCTCTACCGTATCTAATCCAATAAACAACGACTGAATATTATTTCTACTGTTATACAACACTGCAAACTATGTCTGCCCATTCATTACTAAAATGTTTAAGCACTTAACCATGCTAGTGTTGGCTAATCAGCAATTTGTCAAACTTGCCTTTTAAAATTACATATATATCCGTGATTTTGAGTAGAATTTTTTTTTTATTGACAGCCATAAAAAATGAACTATTTGGGTAATCAAACCTGTATTTTAGTTGTTTAATAATATGTTAATCTGGCATATACTACATTAGTTAAATTAGATGGTAGAATTTTTTTAAAAAAAATAAAATAGATAAATCACAAATTTATTAAAAAAAAAGATGAAAACACAAAAGAACAAAGGACAACAACTAGATGGTAGAATTGATGTTATTTTTTGGACTTATTTTACATAATTTCAAAAATAGAGGGACTTAAAATATCTAAAATGTGAGTGCATGGACCAAATGAGTAGATAATGTAAAGAGGCTATTTTTGTTGATGATAAAAAAAGAGCATGAAATGAATGGACCCACGTATGCAGCTACCTATTAAACTAGAGGCTCCTCATTCTTCCTAGTTCAATTAAATTTGTCATGTGTGAAGGTTGCTGCTACATAGCACTAATTTAATTAATTAATCAAATGTGAATGTACAACATTTTTTTAATATAAAACTCCTATTAATTAAGTTGGGTCCCAAACCAAACATTGAAAATTAATACATCCAATCCAATTCAACTGACTCTCATTGATTTCTCTATCAATGATTTGTCAGGATCCAAAATCCGATTAATCCTCAGACATACATTTCAATTTTCACAAATTAATGTAAAGCATCAGTCTTTATTCTTCACGTAATATTGAGACAATACATAGTTAGTTGAGTACATTTGACAAAGAATTTCAAGAACTATAGACAATTAAACAACAAAGAATTCAAATGAAATGTAGAATAATGTTCAACCACATGCTGATCAGTTAACGATGCTACAGATCTTCCTAATTTGGCCAGAAGACCCAGTTAGAGTCTTGATGTCTCCCATCTTCAGCATGGCAGAAGCAAAGTCAGAGTAGAAAGCAGCCTTGTTTGTGCTGTAACTAGTCACAATATCATCAGTGGATCCACCGTTAAACAGAACCTGATCAGAGTGAAGCAGTCCCTTCTTCTTGATAAGGTTCTTGAAATAGTTGTTATCAAAGGAGTTGGGTGTCACCAGATCAAGAGGAGCCAAGTTGCCATTGCCATCAGACACAGGACAACCTCTCCTCCTCATTCTAGCAAAGCCAGCGTCAATGTTAGTGTCATTGTAAACCCTCCCTCTAAAGGTGGCACATTGAGCTTGGCCTATTGTATGAGCACCTGCATGCATATCATTGACTTACGTACGTTAGCCAAAGAAGAATGCTAATATATTCTGAGGTTGATCAATGAGCATTGACTATAAATATTACCTGAGAGAGCAACCATGTCTCTAACGCTTAAACCTTGATTAGCAAATGAAGAGATCTGTGCATCAAGATCATTGAAAGCTATTGGCAGGTCTGCCTCAGCTAAGTCTTTGCTTGCTGTTGTGGAGTCCCTTCTTCCAAGCTTCACTGTCCACGTCGGACCATTCACCTGTCAAACAAGTATTAATTTTTTATTAGTTAGACATGGCTTCTTTCAACGTCATTGTTAATATTTATATAAATATAGGATATATATATATATATATGTACATACATATTCAGAGGCATCTCGTGAAGCAACGGCAAGAATGTCAGCACAGGAAACAACACCAGAGCAAACCTTCTCAACTGCTGCTTTTATGCTATCAACCACTTCAAAGCCTCTCAAAGAACGGAAGTTCTGGAATGCGTTTTTCTCACTATTGATTGAAGGAGCATCATCCAATAGAACTGATGCATCACATCCCTGCACGAAATATAATGCAGTCAAGATATAGTCATGATTATAGCTAGCTAGCTAGCTAGCTAGTTCATGCATCCATGCTATGTATTATATAACGACGTACCTGAACAAAACAATCATGGAAATGGAGGCGAATGAGTGAGGCTGCCATGCGACGTTCCTTGGCAATGGCTGTTCTAACAGCCTTCCTAATCGTCTTGAGTGCTGCTGGGCAGGACTTCTCATAGAAGGTAGGTGTCAGCTGTGCATGTGTTTGCATGGCTGACATCAATAGCAACAGCATGATAGCACCAACCCATGCAACATGAATGCTTGAAACCCAAGAAGCCATTTTCTTCAAATCCTCCCGAACTCACTAATAATTAGAGGTTAAGTTATATTGCAAAGCAGATGATTTTAGATAAAGTGCATGGCTCTGGGAACTATATATTTATAGATCTAGCGTAGCCATCTTATCCAAATAGACAACTAGATAGGAATGAGACAGGAGCTTTCCTTGTCATACTTTCAATTTTTTGATTCAATATATACATTAGCATGTGCTTATAATTATATGCATGCGTGCATATATGTAATAGATAGGGTGGCGTTTGACTGGTGACTGGAGCTCAATGTTTAGAATGGTAAAAGCTTAATTAATTAGTGGTTAACCGTACGGAGTTGGTGAGGATGAACGCGGTCGTTGTGCACTCGAAGGCCGTGCGGTTTGGTTTGATAAGGCAAGTGTACGTAGTCCACGGTTTTTGTTTGGTTGACTTTTGTCCCGTTGTGCTTCACAATGTTCAACTATTCATGTTTGACTGCTTCTTCGTGTACTTTTAATTTTGATAAATCACCGCCAATATTGAATAAATAATTTTGGCATGGAGAGATAAAAGAAAGAAAAATAAGCAGGTCAACATAAGTAGATCAATGCGTGTATTGAAACAAGTTAATTATTCCAAGCTGTTCAACCACGTATATATACATATTACAGTTAATTACTTATAAATAATCTTAATAATAAATACTTTTAGACATTGAGTAATAAAGGTTAGAAGGTCATAGGTTTGACTTAGATCGAACAGAGAAAATTATACCATTATGATTATAATCATATAAAATTATATATAGCTCCAACAGATATAAAGATGTAATACAACATTAATTTTATCCCGTCATATATGAATGTATTTGTTGAGGTAGTATACTAATGATTTGATAAATGTTTTAGTAATTAATTGCAATTTTTCTTTACTAATAAGAAATATAAAAGTAGTATTATCACATAAGAACTTCCCGGTAATAATATGTTAATTTAATGAGGGGACTTTAAGTATTCTTCAAATTATTTTTCTTTTCCAACCCATTGCAACTACCATTTTTCAGTAACACATCCAACCATTTTTCATCATAGTTTGTTTTATTTCATCTTTTATTTAAGAGACAATGAGTTATATGTGTGCATAGATACATTGAACAAAGATGTGCCAAATACCCTGACCAGAAGTTTGGCATGATAAAGTACATGATTTGTTTTCAAATTTCGGTAAAATTGGCTGCAGAGATGCTCAGGTTGATTCCCATATGGTTACACCATCGCAGGTGCAAATTTTCTTGTAGTTCTCACCAACTCCGGCACTTCTTGCTATAACTGCAGCTGCTATGCCAGGAACTGATTTGTCTTCAGTTCCGTAAACAACAATGGCCCGGCCAATGAGATCGGCAACTCTTATCATCTCCTTGGCACCGGAGAAATGAGCTTCACCCGTCTCAAGAGCTTCAATTGTTCCCAGGTCACCCAGTGGCTACGCACAACAAAATAAAAAGTGACCAAGATGGATAAAAGTACTACTAATTCCAATTGCTGAACATGTGCCGATAATGTCAACACATACGACAGGAAACACAGAACAGACTGAGCAGCCAGCTAGCTGTGTGCTCATCATCTACATGCTAGGATGTTCAAATTATCGGCATTTGGTTTGATACAGAAGTAAACATATTATGGAGTAAATCCAACATATTATGATTGCAGCTGACTGACTTAGAGAGGTTGAGTTTTGTACCATAAAAAGGTACGTACTTCTTTGTTTATAGGAGCTCAAAAGATTAAGAAGAAAAATCACTGCAGAAAAAAGACATGTAAATAGAGTAAGGGATGTAATATATGATGGGCTTATAAGACGGCTTCCTAAAATGATCCTAAAGGACATATAGGCAAGTTAAGAAAACATGTCTCAATGAAAATGTGGTTAAAAGCTGAGCATGCTACATTATTGACTCAATTTATGCATAAAATGGCACATAAGATAAGTCACTAGTGGATCTACAAATTATCCAAACTTAACAACCATAAGGAGAATTGGCTAGCATAACAACTTTTATTCTTATCCTGTATCAAAATTGTGTCTGGCAAGTGAAACATTGATAACATTTGTTAAACCTCTTAATCCAGGGATTATTCATTTAAGCAAACACACCAAATGACTAATATGAATTTCCAGGTGATGTGCAAAAGAGCACCAACCATCAGTTGCCACAGTTTTACATAACTGAATATAAAAAATCAATTTAGAATATAAGTTAACACATTCTGCATAAGTTAATGAACATAGAGCATAAATTCAAGGGGTTTAAGAAATGCCATTATAAAACTTGTACAGCTGCCAAGGTTGATATGGAACATACCTTTTCAGAGGCATTATATGCAGGATTGAACTCCTTTCCAGTGCTTGCTGCTCCTTTAGTTAAATCACCAAACTCATTTATGGACCATGCATGCTGCCCAGGTGACAAACCACTGAAGCTGGCTTCTATTCGTGCTAATTCCATGTTTACTTGAGCTAAGCGTACGACACCATATATATCTGGGCCTTTGAATTCAGCAACAGCTGCAGAGACTAGAAAGTCTACAAGGGAAAAAAAGTCATAGTTAACCACTTGAATTGTCAGAAATGGGAATCTAAGGGCATATCTCCGTGCCCTAAGTTTGTTTGAAATGAAAAATCAAAATGGTATACCTAATAACAGCACAAGGAACCAAAGAAGTATTGCTTTCTTAGATTCTTAACTAGATATTAAGATACAGAAATGTAATAGATATTAATGAACTCTACTCTCTCCATATGCTGTTATAAATATTAATGTACTCTACTCTCTCCCATAAGCATATACTTACAAAGAGAATAAATAAGAGGTCAAACCACATTAACTAGCATCTGCATTATCTGATATCGTAGCCTCATGCTGACCTTTAATTGTTCATGAATGTTATCACTACAAAACAGAGCAGCAGTACTAATTTACCATAAAATATATATATCTAGGCAAAATTATGTCATACAATGCCTAAATACACAGGTTAGTTCAAGAGTCTTAACAATTTGCATCACTGCACATAAGACTTTCTACGTAAAATCAACTAGAATGAGTCCTCTCCCTCTGTGAATGGAAGAGCTTCCCAATCAGTAGTTGCAAGAATTTTTCCTAAGTTGTAAGAAAGAACACCTGTGTTCATAGGCAACAACATCTCCTTTCAAAACCAAAGAAAGAAAATTCTTGAACCAGTCCATTCAATTATCTAGCAAGTCGCACTATATCCCAAAAAAATTTCACATAATAAAGTCCATCCAGGAAAGAAAAACATAATTATCATGAAGCGCCAGTGAAGATATTTAAAGTTCACTTTATATCTGGTAAAAGCAACTAAATACCTCCTAATTTAGCAAATGTCTCAATGTAGCTACATTCCTATTCAGTCCAACCAAACAAAATAAAAATAATAAGAAATAGGATAAGGTATAATAAGGTATGTTTAGTAATTATTTGATTTTCCTCGATGTCAGACATGCAATCCCCTCCTGAGATGAATCTAAATCCCTATTTGAAGAGCTTTTCTGTATCAGGTGCAAATCATACTAAATACAAAACAAATGTTTTAATCTTGAGAGAATGATGGAGTTCAGAATTTACATATTGAGAATGAAAAAAAATAGACAAATTAAATGTGATTATACAGACTAATTTTATTAATCTTGATTCATTCTGCTTATGAAAGTAATTTCAAGACAATATATTTCCATTATCAGATTTCATGGAATATCAGTGGTATACAATCCAGTTTGAGAAGAAACAAAGTTTGGAATGTTGGGCAATAGGAGACATACCATCAGGACTGCCTTGCCCTATTAATTTAGCTTTTCGACCAGTCTGCTCCAGAGCATCAACCATATTTTTCAGAGGGATAGAACCAAGAACTCTTACTACCTGGTTACTTAAATCAGCATCAACATTTTTCACACCTGAGGTACAAACATTGTTAATAGTTGATAGACCTCCAACCTCATGATGAATATAATATCAGCCAAGAAAACAACTATTACAAGACCATTTACGGATATCACTACTGCAAATGAACACATACCTTTAAGCTTCAGGAGATTATTCTTCACTGCAGAAACACAACCTTCACACTTCATATCCACCATAAATTCAGTCTGTAACCACAAACAACACAAGTAAAGGTGATTTATGCTTTACTCATTCCAAAACTAGAAAAAGTAGGCAATGGATTTCTCATGCAGAGTTGGGCTACCCTGTTCTAGAAAGGGAGATGCAGATAATGACTAGTGCTGCTTGACAAAGTGAAAGGCATGATCATAATAGTCAATGGCACACTACAAGTTACTACATTTAAGAAATTTCAATTTCGTATAAAAAGAAAATGAAGCCTATTCTAACAATACTAGAGAGAAATTTTATCAAAACTATCAGAAGTTCATCAATGAATAATGAGCATACAACAATATCCACAGAACCAAGAATAGCACAAATTCGTGCAAGCCAGTCATTATCTAAAGTCCAACCTCTAAACAAATTACTATACCACACAAGGATTTCTTCCTTTTATGACCCAATCAACATCACTCTAATAAACAAAAGTGAACCTAGAAATCAGTGCATTTGGGAGATGTGTTATCACCTATCAAGTCAAGGAAAATAAAACAAACAAATATTTTAGCGCTACATATCCCAGAGAGTATCTTCCCCTGGTATAGATTTATTTTCATCAATTATGAAGAATATGGATTTGGGAAAGCAAAACTAATACAAAACCGATCAAAACAAAGAGCACTAATAAAAATTAACAAATTCTAAAGTTTAGTGGTCACATGCTGAAATAGTTTTTCCCGAAGTTTGGGAAACATAAAAGTAAAATTTTGCAGGACAGGTGCCCAAGTGTGACAAGTATTTGCTATTGGAGCAGACGATACAACCTTTGAAAGGTAAAATTCCTCCAATTGTATTAGAGAGAAGTTCATTTCACCAAAACAAAAGGCTGTCCCTTTCCCTTATCTTCTCCCTAAACAGAGAATAGGGGACAATTTTATACAGAAAAAAATTCAGGAACGGCAGCAAATCAGACAATCAATGAAAAAAAAAAAGAACACATTCATATTTTTCCTGGATTAAAAGACCAAAAAATCACAAACTCACCAGAAGTTCCGGCAAATCCCCAGCTTCCTGCTGATCAAATAGACAAACAGGAAAACAATCAATTCAGCACGAGATGAATCTCAAAATCCAATCTTTCATGCAGAGAAACGTTAGATAACCTGGTCAGAGGGCTTGAGCTCGGTGGCCACGGAATCCATCCGGAGGGCGGCAAGTGAGGGGCTTGGATTCCTTGGAGCGGCAAAGGCCCTGGATATCGAGAGAAGGGGAAGCGATGAGGGGAGTGGGATATTGGATTTGATGGGAAAACGAGGAGAAGACGAGGAAGAGGAGGAGGAGGAGAGAGCGGCAGCAGCAGCAGCAATGGCGGTGGCAGCGCTTATGGTCCTGAGAAAAGCCACCATTTTGTTATTATTCTCTACAGTGTGCTAGTTGTTGGACGTTCAAGGGAACATTGGTGACAAACCAACCTGATTTTTCTAGATAATTTATATGAAATTTAATTATTTTAAATGTTGTTAATGATGCTAAAAATAATTTAAATTTTTTTATGGACTTTTTTATTAAATAAATTTTAAAAAAAATTCATTGTAAATTAAAGAGTTGTAATTGATAAAAGAAAATTGATAAGAGAAAAACTGGCCGTCCAATATATGCATGCCATTTAGAAGGCCTTGAGTGGTTTGGAAATGGATTTGTCTTGAGAATGGTTGGGCTTGTCTAGTTGTCTTGATTAAATACTTAAATCTGAACTCCTTTTTTGCTTTAGTAATTATTTATTTATTTATTTATTTTTATTCAATTTTTTATTTAAATGAAAATAATTAGTTAATAAAAAGAGGTAGCTTGTAAGGGGTTTGGGCTCAGCCCACTTAGTGAAATGGCCCCACTCGGAACAATGGCCCAAGCTGATCCAGCACCCATATGCGGGTTTGTTTGAGCCCAAAAGTTGCGCTGGAGAGTTGAACTAGGCCTAAAGCCACATTAGAGGGTTGAGATGGGCCCAGTATATTGGCGTCCAACCTCATTGTAAGTGGACCTTTGACTTTCTATAATTAGTAGGCAAAATGAGTATTTACTGTAACCAATAATATCTTATCTCAAATTAATAGCATTGAAATAAATGCTTACATGTAATAAAGATGTTACTATTTATAAGCAAGTTGCCGTTACAAGACATTCTTATGGAAACTAACCCACTCCAAATATATATACAAGAACTCTGAAGTCTATATCCCTTCGTCCCAACCGAAACCAATATGATGGAAACCAGCAACCAAATGCTGCTTCTCTTAGCTTTGCTTCTCTTCTCCCTGCTCTTTCCTTCTACTGCTACTGCTACTGCTACTGCTACTGCTATTGCTACTGATCTCAAGAGTTACATTGTCCATGTTCAACCACCAAAAAACATGGACCTTCTAATCCACAAAGACCTCAAGGCCTATTACCATTCTTTTCTCCCCAAATCCATTGCTCAAAATGGTGATCAAAATAGAATGATCCATACTTACATCCATGCCATTAGTGGCTTTACTGCAAGGCTAACAGAGAGTGAAGTCCATGAGATGGCCAAGAAGGAGGGCTTCCTCCGAGCTCGGCCAAGTAAGGTCCTTCAAATTTTAACCACTCACACTCCTTATTTCCTTGGCTTGCAACAAGGCTCAGCTTCTTTATGGAACATCACTAACATGGGGAATGGCGTGATCATTGGATTAATCGATACCGGCATCACCGCAGAGCACATCTCTTTCAAAGACAATGGTATATCTCCACCTCCTTCAAAATGGAAAGGTTCTTGCGAGGACTTCAAAGCCATCCATGGCAACTGCAATAACAAGCTCATTGGTGCAAGACTTTTGAACAAATACACTGGTGAAACAATTGCAGACATGGTTGGCCATGGCACACATACTGCAGCCACGGCTACAGGGAACTTTGCAGATAATGCCAATGTGTTTGGGAATGCTAATGGCACAGCATCTGGGATGGCTCCTCATGCCCACCTAGCAGTTTACAAGGTTTGTACTATTTATGGATGTAGAGAAGAAGATGTAATTGCCGGAATCGATGCTGCCATAGAAGATGGAGTTGATGTAATATCTATTTCTCTGGGAGCACAATCTGTAGCTTTTTATAACGATGGTATTGCCATTTCTGCCTTCAATGCAGTAAAGAAAGGCATATTTGTGAGCTGTGCTGCTGGCAACTCAGGACCTAATGAATGGACTATAGAAAATGGAGCACCATGGTTACTCACTGTTGCTGCAAGTACCATAGATAGAAGAATACAGTCCATTGTCAAGCTCGGCGATGGTAGTGTTCTTGAAGGTGAAACTGTTTTCCAGCCCAACAATTATTCATCAACCTTGTTACCTCTTAGCTATCCTACTACTTCGAACTTTTCCAAGGAAGATAACTGCTATGACGGCTATTTAGAAGACATCAAAGGGAAAATTGTGTTATGCCAGGTAGGCAAGGGTCGAAGAATACCCACCGGGATCCATGTCAAGAATAATGGTGGAGCAGCTATGATACTTATGAACAAAAGAAGTTATGGGTATACCACAATCGCTGATGCTCATGTTCTCCCTGCATCTCATGTCAGCTATGCAGACGGAGAGAAGATAGCATCATATTTCAATTCAACCCCTAATGCAACAGCAGCTATCATCTTCAAAGGTACCATAATTGGAAAGTCTGAGGCTCCAACAGTAGCATTCTTCTCTTCCAGAGGCCCCAGTACGCAAAGCCCTGGTGTTCTAAAGCCAGACATTATTGGTCCTGGAGTAAATATTCTCGCTGCTTGGGGTGTGCAAACTGGAGAAGATGTTCCAACTAACAAAATTTTCAACATTATATCTGGGACTTCAATGGCAACCCCTCATCTCAGTGGGATTGTTGCGCTTATAAAAGAGAAACATCCAGATTGGTCACCGGCGGCTATCAAGTCTGCAATTATGACAACATCAGTGATTGAAGACCATGATGGAAAGCCAATAATGGATGAGCAACGCCAACCTGCAAGCTTCTTCATGATGGGAGCCGGGAATGTGAACCCATCCAAAGCTGTTGATCCGGGTTTAGTGTTTGACATAGATACCAAGCAATACATAGCCTTCCTCTGTGGATTGGGTTATGATGACATTCAAATGCGTACAATCACCGGTGAAGATATCCAATGCTCAAAGATTAAGAAGATCTCACAATCAAACCTCAATTACCCTTCTATAGTAGTTTCACTAGAGAAAAATGTTACAGTTAATCGGACTGTAACAAATGTTGGGAAGGCAATATCAAGTTACAAAGTGGAAGTAGACATGCCAGATGAAGTTATAGTGGAGGTGGTACCAAAAGTTCTTGAGTTCCATGAGTTGAATGAGAAGGTTAGTTATATGGTGAGCATAAAATCAAGTGTTGCGCTGAAGAAAGAAATACAAGGCAATATCAGGTGGGTAGCTGACAAGTACATTGTTAGGACACCGATTATTATTCGCTAACAATTATGATAAATATTGCTCCTTGTGGAGCCCTTGTCTTATGATATGACCATTAGAAACATATAAACTTGAATAAATTAAACTATTACCTAACAAAGGTTGAACTTTTTTTCTTTTTTGTCAAGATGAGCGGCTAGGCCCTAAGAAATAAAAGAGGGCATGCAAGCCTTAATGAAACAAGTGGGGGTGGGGTTCATGTGCATATGTCATCACTCGTGATTCGAACTCTCACCACTTGGAAAAAGTTCTAAAGGAGACCCGATAACCAATAGACCACTTGATTATTGGTAACAAAATGTTGGAGTTTGATTGCCATATTTAATATTCCAAACTATAAATTTACTAATTTTGCAAACTAAAATTTTATCACGAAGAAAAAATTATAACCTTATATTAGTGCCCATTAAAACAAATGAGTTTTTCATTTCTAGTAGGATAAGATCATAAGTGGAGAAAGATATATGTATATATATATATATATATATGTTGAGTCCAGTCCATTTGTGGGTTGAATGGAATAAATGGGCTCTAATTAAGCCTATGAAGGAAAAAAAAAACCTATATCAATTAATGGAATGTCAAGGGTAAAAAAGTAATCTCATGTGAATGTCCTATTTGTGTAAAACTCTCATTCCTAGGATGAGAGAGGAAGTGGAGACCGTGGGAAGAAATTGAATGAGAAGAGAGAGAGAGAGAGAGAGAGAGAGAGAGTGAGTGAGAGAGTGAGAGTGAAAGATAGGGCTCAAGGAGAATGAGAAGATGATTAGGGTAAACTTGGCAAGAAGATCCCGGCGATCAGTGCCAAATTTCATCACATTTGTGGATAGAGCAACCTTGCTAGTAAGACACCTAATAATTTGGGTTGATTCCCATTTTATCTCTTCTTGGAGTCTTTGTTTCCATCTTGTGTGAAGATGATGATGAATGCAGTTGTTGCGAGACTCTCTTGTTGAACTCTCATGTCTTTGAGCTTGTATACGTCTAGTCAGCTAGAGAGATCTTTGTAAACTCCATTAATTGACATAGTGGAAGCATTGTAAGAGTCTCTAAAGAGTCCCATGGTTTTCCCCTCGATTCGAATAGTTTCCACGCTAAATTGGTGTCTTGTATTGTATGCTTGCATTTTCGTCATTTTTGTAGTTATTACCTACTTCAAGATCACAAAGAGGGGTTGTAATCGCACTCTTAAGGGTTGTATTTGACCTAGGAGGGTCTTGAGCCCATATAGAGGTCGCTTGGAATTGTCTAGGATGGTTGTCATATAGGCATATTAGAGGGATATGGGAGGTCATATAGACATTCAGATAGTTTTCGCTAGAGCATAAGGGTGTCATACAGCTGGTATAGAGGTCGTATAGGTTTTCCCAAGAGTTTGCACTAAGTCATACGGGAGGCATAACGACCATATAGAGACCGTATTAATGAACAATTAATTGTTACAGTACCATGAACGGCAATTTGCTACAGTACTTTTACAGCGTTTTTTTATTGTTGCACTGCAGGTAACCCCGACAATATAGACTTGATGATGTTCTTGTCATAAAGTTATATAGCCATAAAATTTTAAACAGTTATCACTTATCACTACTTAATTATGAATTAAAAAAAAAATATGAATTTGAAAAATTGCTAAACACATATTTAAAAGGTATAATACCCAGTTTAGTCCTTCTAATATATCGAAATGACCCTTTAGTCCCTCTAATATTTTTTGCGCTTGTGGGATCCCTCTATTATTCACTTTGGAAAAAAGAAGTCCCTCCTTTTCCGTCTACGAGACTGACGTGGCATTTTTCACGATTAAAAAAATTAATGTATACTACTCAAGTTAGTCCCTCTATTATTTCAAAATGGCCCTTTAGTCCTCTTATAATTTTTGCTCCCTCTATTTTATTATTCTTTTAGGTATAATACCAAATTTAGTCCCTTTATTATTTCTAAATGACCTTTTAGTCCCTTATTAAAGGGACTTCTTAACGACGAAAAGTAATAGGGGGACTACATGGCCATTTCACAATAATAAAAGAACTACACTGGATATTATAACTATTTTTTATTATGAAAAATGTCACAGCAACCTCGCCAACGGAAAAACTCACGGCGTTAGGGTCAGGGACTACATTGACCCAAACTGAATAATAGAGGGATCCTACAAGGGCAAAAAATAATAGAGACACTAAAAAACTATTTCGATATAATAGAGGGACTAAATAGGGTATTATACCTATTTAAAAAACAAGGCTTCAAAAAACAACTTTGGCACTATGTTTGGATCTTGACAAGTAGTGTTTCCCAACCAAACAACTTGGGGTAAATTATATATAGACATATTTTTATAAAAAATTAATTTTTTATTATTATTTAGAAAAGAAAATTTTTAATTTTCAAATATTTTGACTATTTTGGTATTAATTAAATAAATCTTTAGTTGGTTCTAAATAAAACTGGCTTAACTTAATATTAGAAACAAAAACTATTAATATTACATTCTTATTTGCATCCTGTTTTAATTTAGCTCTGCAACAAAATATGCCTATGTAAAGGCATATTTTTATTTGCATCCTGTTTTAAAACTGGCTTAACCTAATATTACATTCTTATTACATTCTGGTTGTTAGTTATTTTATTTTTATTGTTTTGTATTTTTTTTAATAAATAAATTATAATTTATTTATTTTTATTAAACAAATTATTATCTGCAACAAAATATGCCTATGTAAAGGCATATTTTAGAAGTTGTTAGGCTTTGCGGAGGTGGTGAAGGATGAGGATGAGGATGTTGTTGGAGTTTGGAATATGGAAAAGGAGCATTTATCACACTCATCCCTGTCACCTCCTTGGCTTGGGGCGCGTCTTGTGTTCACTTTGATGGCCAACCGAAGTATGTGCCAGTTGATCTTTTCTCTTCAAGGCTACATACTAAAAGATAGTGGGATGTTGCCGGTGCAGTTAGGCTTGTGGAAACCTCTGGCGAGGAGAGCAAACGGGGATGGGACGGAGAGGATAAGAACTTTACTTAGGCCGAAAGAGAAAGCAGGAGGAAAGAAAGGTGAGTCTTTTGGTGAGCTCCAGATGGTGGTTGAACCTTGCTCCCATGACAACGACGGAGATGCACGCGCCGAAATGGTTTATCTTCCGATGGTGATTACGGCGGGCTCCCATGGCTACGAAGGAGTGCTTCTCAAGGATGATAGGGGGGAGTTCCTGAAATATCACAGGGACCTGGGACGGTTTGTGCTTCCTGACTTAAGAGACGAAGGTGGGGAACCTCTACCAGTGCTTCGCTGGCTCACATCGGAAGAGATAGGTAAGAAGAAGATGACTGAGGTGGTTGTAGATGCGACATTGTTGGGTGTGATGGAACTTGGTTCTCGCCCTGAGGATGGCCATCAGTGTGATCCTCCGGTGAGGAGAGAAGATGGATTGCAAGCTACGAGTAGAAGCTCGACATCCCGATAGGAAGAAGAAGATGACAAAGGGTGGGGTGATCTTGCTTGTAATTACCCGACTGTGGTGGAGCTTCGCTCCCACGGGGGTGATGGTGATGGTGTGGTGGAGCCTTGTCCCACGCTAGTAAAAGCCCCGTGGTGGTGGAGCCCTACGCCCATGCCGGTAATGTTGTCCGGCAAGATCACCCATGGGTGTTATCGCATAGAACTGATGGTTTTTCTGGTGTACGGGGATAGACTAGTAATCAAGAAATGGCTCGGTCAGAGAGGCAGAAGAGATTAGGGAGAACAAACGGGTTATGGTTGCGCGGCTCAAGGGGTAGACGTGTTGAGTGTTGGCTACCTTGGTAATATCCAAAAGCAAGGACAGGTGTTGAGCATACCGAGTTTACGGGAAGGAACTCCATGGTGGTTGGAGCTGCTGACATGGATCTTCTTTATCAATGTCGAATGGCAAAGGGAGCTTTCTCTCGCGAACCTTGGGAGATGCTGGTGGACCGATTAGAATTAGATGTTGGATTGAATCACTGCTCAAGCCCAAGGCAATCAAGGCTTCTCTTGATAAGGAATTGTTTGATCCTTTAATCTTGTGTGAAGTGGGCTGTCTGTTGGGCCAGGTTAATGTGTCAAGAAGCTTATCGCTTATCTCTGAACCTAGGCCTGAAAGTGGGCCGTCTGCGGTGGATACGGAGACGGACTCACTTAAGCATGTGGGGGATCCATTGGAAAGAGGTGTTCATGCAGCCAGATTTGTTTATCCATTGGAAGGAGGTTTACTAGCAAATGAAAAGGAATTTCCTGGGGAGGATTTTGTTAATGAGTCAGCCTTAACCACTATGACTCCTCTATTGGGCTTTAAATGGAAATACTTGAAGGAGTATTCGGGGGTAAATTTTTTAGTAGATCACTAAACTTTGGCTCATTGTCACTTTGATCATCGAACTTCAATTTGCATCAATTTGGTCACTCAGCTTTAATTTGATTTCATTGGGTAGTAAATCAAGAGATTTTGGCTCCCAAATGAATGATGTGGCTCTTTTTCGATGACATGCACACTTATAATAGACTTAATAATGTGTCATGGGATGACTGATTCTAATTTTCAGACAGCTATGTAATCAATTGGGGGTTGAAATCATTGATTTATTATCCAACGAAATTAAATTAAAGTTAAGTGACCAAATTGATACAAATTGAAGTTTGGTGATCAAAATGAAAATGAACCAAAGTTTAGTGACCTACTAAAAATTTTACCCGAGTATTGGGCCTTGGTGCATGTTTTGGCAAAATCAATGGATGGTGTCACTCATAAGGTGATAGTGAAGGCAGAAGACGAGATTGCTGATTTTCAATCTTCTCATAAGGAGATAGTGAAGATAAGAGATGAGGCTAGTGGGCTCCCATAGGTGTGGAGGCGCAAGATAGGATCGCGGGCTAGATCTTCTTTTCTCTTTTGGGTGGGTTTTGGGGTGTCCAACGTTCTTTTTGTTCGGTTCTTGTTGGTTTATCCTTTGTGCTTTTGTTATTGTACCACACCTAGTGGTCTGGTGTTGTTGTGTCTTCGGGCAGTTTGTTATTTTATTTTTTCTACTTTTTAATTGAAGTGATTTAGCAAAAAGTGTTACATGACATCCAACGACCATAATCCACTATGGCTTGGCAAAGTGTACATTGAAAGAAATGGCTCCAACAGCAAAGGAGGGGCCTAGATGCCACAAATCCTTGATGTATCATCATGAAAAATTTCTCACCTTCACACTTGATCATCATGATCATCATCTATCCTTGTCTTGACAGCAACATGGAATGCTTTCAACTTTCAACTACAACCATCTCAACTATCCACAGGGATTTATTATATTATCAAACATATATATATATATATATGTGGGGATGTTCGTTTCTCATGAAGAATGGTGCCGCCCACATACATTATCTTTCATGGCCACTTATGCTTTTGGGCAAGCATGCCATTAGTAAAAGCCAAAGAGAGCCAACAATGGTGCTATGACCGCATGAGAGAACAACATGCAAATTAGCCTAACTCCACTTGCTTCCATTTACTACCTCTATATAATCTGACTCTCCACCTTATGTGCCCTCAAGCCAAGCATTGAGAGGGAAAGATGATTCTCCACTCTACTCCTTTAGGTATGAACTTATTCTCCTTCATTAATTCCCTACAAATATATATGTATATTTCATATATTTCAATTGTGAGTTCAAGTTTCTTAATCAGTGAGCAGTAAAGAAACATACCAATGCCCATCCATCTTCTTCTTTGCGTCAGTTCTTCATATGAATTAAAAGGAACATGCACAAGATCATATAACTTTGTGTTTTTAGGGAAAAATGAAACCGAGTATAATACAGATATGTGGACAATACCATCACAATCATTGATTATGCCACGCTCAAACTAATTGACTGGTACTTATTTTGCAAGAAAAGCAACCATGCAGTGATCAATATGGATGATTGGCAAATGACTTGTTTCCATATATGATATGATCCTAGCTATATCTACCTTGTCAAATAAATAGTCTTAGCTCATGAATCTACTTTTTTTTTCATGGAATTAGACAAGCCAGCTGAATTCATTTATTTCAGCACATAATTATAATTTTTTTTTATAAAATAGATAAATCCACATAATTATATCTTCAACTTAATATAGTTTTTTTTTATAACTCAAATTTTCTTTTTTCTGATACATCACTGTATTTAGTTTACTATTTTTCAATTTAATGCTTGCATTAGTCTCTCTATCCTCTTCGTAATCATTTATTATTATTTTTTTTCAACGTTGCAATAGCTTATCCACTTTTTTATTATGAAGGTGACAAGCACGAGCTCATCCACTTCTTATGAAAAAAATCCCGAGTTAATAGTCTAATTTTTATAAACAAGACTAAAACATGTCACCTATATTTTGTTTGAACTCATCCATTTAAGGAAAAGTCATTTGCACTCTAAACACAATAAAACATGTTGTTGTTATTATTATTATTATTATTATTATTATTTGACTCGATGGACAAACCATAGTGAAGTGTTTTTGTACGTAGGTGAGTTGAACGCACCATGAGCCTTTGTCCTATATAAAGGGATCTTTACCCTAACTAATCTAATCACGGTGGATCTTATTCACCATATTTTAGATGAAATTTGAATGCGCATCATTCCCATAGTAAAAGCTATGGCTTGCCAAGTGTTGTCAAAAAAATTAAAAATAAAAAAATAAAATAAAAATAAATAAATTGCTAAGCCTTGCTTTAGATTAAGTTCAAAAATGGAAATTATTAAAATCAAGAAAGGAATCATATACCTAATAATTTTTTCACCTTGTTTTTCCAGTAAAAATGATTTCCCATGTATTCCTACTGTGTTTGATGGCTTCAATCAGTTCAATGGCATCCACAATACAATCCTCTTCACCTCCTTCCGAAGAGTCAAAGACATACATAGTCCACATGGACGAAACCAAGATGGCAACTCTTCAGAGCTCTCTCGCCGGATCAAAGAAATGGCATGAAGCCGTGTTCGACTCCATACTCGAACTCTCAGCTCAAGAAGCACGAGAAGAAGAAGGAGAAGCATCATCTCCACAGCTCCTCTACGCCTACAACACAGTGCTTTCAGGTTTCTCCGCCAAGCTCTCACCCAAGCAAGCATCATCCCTTGAAAAGATTGATGGTTTCCTATATTCATTTCCTGACGTGCTACTAAACCTCCACACCACACACACCCCACAATTCCTCGGCCTAAAACCCGGCGCAGGGCTTTGGTCACAGTCGAGCATGGCGTCCGATGTGATCATCGGCGTCATCGACAGTGGCATATGGCCGGAACATGAGAGTTTCCAAGGCAATCACTTCTCTCCAATCCCAAAGAACTGGAAAGGCAAATGTGAAGCCGGCACCAATTTCTCATCCAACAACTGCAACAGAAAACTCATCGGAGCTACAGCTTTTTGGAAAGGCTACGAGGCGTCCGGTGGATTCATCAATGAAACCACAGAGTTTAAGTCTGTAAGGGACTCTGAAGGACATGGCACGCACACTGCATCCACTGCGGCAGGCAATCTCATCTCCGGCGCTAGTTTGTTTGGTAATGCCAAAGGATCAATGACTGGGATGAGATACACTGCAAGGGTGGCCGCTTACAAAGCTTGCTGGTCCACCGGCTGTGCTAACTCTGACGTACTAGCAGCTGTGGATCGAGCAGTGGCGGATGGTGTGAATGTGTTGTCTCTCTCTCTTGGAGGAGGTCCTCAGGATTACTACGCCGATAGCATTGCTATTGCCACCTTTGGAGCTATCCAAAAGGGTGTCTTTGTCTCATGCTCTGGTGGAAACTCCGGGCCCTCGGCTTTCACAGTGAGTAATGCTGCACCATGGATCACTACAGTCGCCGCAAGTTATATTGACAGGAGTTTCCCAACTCTTGTCACTCTCGGTGATGGCCGGACTTTCAAAGGTGCTTCTCTGTATGTAGGAAAGCCAACCAAACAACTGCCTTTAGTTTACGGATCCAATGCTGGAGGTGAAGATGCAGAGTATTGCCAAAGTGGCACCCTCACCAGGAAATTAGTTCAAGGAAAGATGGTCCTCTGTGACAGAGGTTTCAACGGTCGAGCAGAGAAAGGGGAGAACGTTAAATTCAACGGAGGTTTAGCAATGCTTCTCTTGAACTCTGAGGATGACGGCGAGGAACTCTTGGCTGATACCCATGTTCTTCCTGGTTCTTCACTCGGAGCTACAGCATCAGCAGCCATTAAGAAATACATTTCTTCTTCTAAGAACCCAACTGCTATGATAAAATTCCTCGGCACGGTGTATGGCGACCCTGCTCCGATATCAGCAGCATTCTCATCCAGAGGGCCGAACATTATGAGTGAGGACATCATTAAACCGGACGTGACCGCGCCGGGCATGAACATACTAGCTGCATGGCCACCTTCTCTGAGTCCAACTCTTCTTGCCAGTGATAAAAGACATGTTTCTTTTAACATAATCTCAGGTACATCCATGTCCTGTCCTCATGTCAGTGGATTGGCTGCACTTCTTAAATCCGTTCACTTTAACTGGTCCCCGGCTGCAATCAAATCAGCACTAATGACAACAGCTTACACTGTCAACAACCGCAACAGTTCCATAATTGACATAAGTTCAGGCTCTCCGGCCACACCGTTTGATTTTGGCTCCGGACATGTTGACCCGGAGAGAGCTTCAAATCCAGGGTTGGTCTATGATATTACTCCCAATAACTATCTGGAATATCTCTGTAGTCTGAACTACACATCTAAGCAGATGTCTGCGTTTGCCAGAAGAACCTACAGATGTTCCAAAAGAAGTGTTAGACCAGCTGCCCAATTGAACTACCCTTCATTCTCTGTTCTGCTTAGCAGTGATAAGCCCAATTCAGTGTCGACACACACAAGGATTGTGACCAATGTTGGTGCTGCACGGTGCAAATACACTGTTCAAGTGCGCCAACCAAATAAGGTGACTGTGAATGTAGTGCCCAAAGTGTTGGACTTCTCTAAGATTGGGCAGAAGCTGAGTTACAAGGTAACCTTTGTAGGTAATGGTCGTAAGGGACAGAGTGGTTATTCATTTGGCCACTTGATTTGGACATGCAATGAATTCACTGTTCGAAGTCCTATAGCAGTTGCATGGCAGTAGTGATAGAGTTGATGCAGTGGGAGAGGAACTGAACTTAAGTCTTAAGTGTTAATTTTTAGCACTAGAATAGTTCTAGTTAATCACCGTTTAGCACTGATTAACTCCAAATAAAAAGCATTGACTATATTTAAGAAGAACATTGACATGGTCATTCCAGTTTGGTTTGATGATCATGGTTGTTTGGTGGCATGTTTTGGTGAAATTAATCTGTATTGACTTTGACTAACATGTTTAACGTTTTTATTTATGTGTTCTTTTTTCATGTTTGCAATATATGTAATTGAGTTAAGCAAATTATTAAGTGCGAGCATGGTAGACAATTATTGATATGTTTGATAATATTGGAAAGTGTATCATAATTCTTGGCACTTATTAAGGTGGAAGATCAACTAAACTAAGTTAATTTTGTGCCACTAAATATTATTATAATTTGGCATATCTAACCCATTATCTTCATTGAGTTCATTGCACTTGAATCATTAATTTTCAAAGTTGAAAATAGCAGGGCCAATCAATTTAGATAGTGACATATACCACTCTTTTGCAACCACAAATTAAACAATTTTTTCAAAAGTCTAGTTTGATGAACTACTGCTGAATCGAAAACTAATTATGAACTTTAATTTCTTTTTGTTTTTTATATTTAGACCGTACGATTTTTTTTTTAATGAACCACGGATGTTAAAAAAAACACTTTTATTTGCTAAGTGATCAAAAGTTTGAGGTACGCAAATTCCAAAATACTTGTTTACATTAAAAACTTATACATTTGACTTAATTAAAACATAAGAAATTACTAATAAACAAAACAAAGATGTAAATTTTATATGATAATTTATTCTATTTTTTAATAAAAATATTAACCCATATTTATATTGAAATACAAACAAAATTACTTTTCACATATACAAAAAGTTAAATCTTATTACTGAAATGTAAAAAAAAAAAAGTTAAATTTTGACTAATGTCATGCCCCGAACCCGGTTCAATGGACTTGGGGCACAGACAAATGGGCGTACATCTACAAGCCCGAAACCAAGTAGACATACAAGATCTCAAAAACTGATCCAAAGCAAAACATATAAGCTAACAGAGACTATCAAAAGTCAAAAACAAATATTCACAATGTTCAAAATTCCAACTTCATATACAAGCTGGTGTTAAATAAAACAAATACTCACACAAACGAAAAAAACAACTCAAAATATAGAAAGAATCAAGATCACAATCTCTCACTAGCTCACTAAGATGTCTATCATACTATTTACTTTTGATCTAAAAAAATTCAACAACAAGATTATGAGCTTGACAGCCAAATAAGCACCCACTAAAAAATATAGGGATCCTTTACAAAAATCATATATTATCAAAATCAAAATCAGAAATCAAATTTATTTTATATAAACACAGATGACAAAACCATGCATATAGGTCCCCCAAACAACTATTGTCAAAACAAAATAACAGAATTCATATATTTACCCTCGGTAACTCGAGTCAGAATTATCAGAATTCATATTTTTACCCTTGGTGACCCGGGCCATAATTATCAGATACCGTTATTCTTCACCGGCGGTAAAGCGGTGGGAAACTATAGTTTTTATATCAGAGTACATATTGACACGATCAGTGTTTAACCCCCAATGACAGGGTTATTGCAAATTAAGTTAGTTTGGGGACTACGAGTACTGTGTCAAAATATTTCATGTTCACAAAACATTAAATTATCAAAATTCATATTAGGCAAAATGCAAGTTATTTGCAGTCGCGTGATCCCATTTTTATCATATCAAAATAAACCAGTTATTTTAATCCAAACATGAAATAATTAAAAGAAAATATTAATAATAATTAATCAAAAATTAACTAAAAAATATCTGAAATTCAGAATTGAAGTAATACATATTTAGATAAGCTGTCTAAACTTTAGAACTTAAATAATCTAAATTTAAATAGATATTCAAACCTTTCAGAAAATTCTAATCCAAAATAAAATATCACTAACTCGAAGTTTAAAATAATTTAAAGTAATTCCGAAAATAATAATAAATAAATAATTTAAAATATAAATCAAAATAATCAGTATTTTTCTCAAAAATTCCAAAAGTTCACAAAACTAGAATTTTCAAGTATATACATATAATAGGATTTATATGTGGGATACTTATATGATTAACACCCAAAAATACTCCCAAACCTTACACCTTTGGCATGCCCTATATCTGGGAAGAGATTCTATTAGCTTTTAATAACAAAATCGAAGCTAACAAGCAATAGTATTAAAAAAAAGATTTTTAGAAGGGTACGAATGCAAAAAGTTCAAACTATTATTCTACACTCCCAAATATTGATTATTGCGAGGGTACAATAGCAATTACCCACTCTAAAAGCCATATCAATAATTCCAACATGATCAATAAGTACTAAAACCCTCATAACTTCATATACACTTTTCCAAATCATAAATTTCAAAATTTTGAGAAAAGTAGACACCTAAGACTATGACATATCCGAAATTCACATTATTTGGAGTACTACTCAAATTATAACATTTATTTGATTCTCCAGCTATTTCTACAAACTTATAATTTAGACATATACTTTTAAAACATGCATTTCTCTCAACCTACAACTCCAAAAGTAATGCAATTTTACTAACAATCAGATAACCCAAAAATGAACAACTTTTATATTTTTCACCTTATCTAATTCAATCTCCATGATCATAAAAAATGACCATAATTCTTCAACTTATGCACAAAAATATCATCCGTGACAATTATACTAATAGAGCTATATCTCACAAACTACATATGCATAAAATCTGAAATTTTGCAGGTATTTAGGTAACATCAAAATCTACAACTTTTATATTTTACATTCCTGCAAATTCTGCCTCCAATATCCCTAAAATTGGAGAGAGATTTATGCTATTATTAAAAATGAAAATCTAAAACCTATCAAATTAAATCAGCTAATAATTCCTTTCTCATGGCGAAAGATTGTATCTCAATCAAACATACATTGCATTACATCAAATATATCGTGCAAAACCTCATCCTTGAGATGTGATTAAATCCATAAAAACATCATGGTCAAAGATTCCAAGAGTATGCTTAGGTGCACACATCAAAGAGAAACAAAATTCCTTCAAACTACAAATTGGGAACAAGCCCTAGAAACTCAAGGGCTAAATCTAAGGTTTAAAGGTGAATAAATAAAAAAAAAAAAGTAGGAACAAATTTTCGGGTTTCAGATAGAAAGAACTCTCACAAAGCCAACAAGCATCAAGAAAAATAAGAAATAAAAAAAAAAAATCTGCACAAAGCTCCAAGATCTTACCTTGAAAGTAGAAGCAAAACAACTCAAGATCCACTCGTCCCGATGGCATCACCAAGAAGGAAAGGAAAGGAAGATTGGAAGGTGTTCACAACAATAGGTGATCGTGGGCGGTGGAGATACAGTCAGATCGTGAATTTTTTTTTTTTTTTTTTGGTAATCGCTAAGGATACGAAGAAAGGTTTTAAAAATCTTAAAAATCAATGGCTCTTATTAAAAAAAGTTTGCATGCTAGGATATAATCAAGGAGTGGGGTCCACAGCTAAACTCAACCAAATAACTTTAATAGATAAATATTAGTATAGCCGATAGAGTCATGGCCTCCTGTCGTCCAGAATCCCTCTCTAATATGTGGGACTCCTGGATGACATGTTTAAAAGGATCTCAAAGAGATACATGTGATACACTGTCTAGAGCTATTTTCTTGAGTGTTTGGCTAGAAAAAAAAATAAGCGTATCTTTGATGTTTATTTATTTTTTTTTTGGGTGTCTGCAATTCCAGATTTCAAACCCCAGAAATTAGAGTTTGTTAGCACCATTAAGAGAGCCCTGGCTTTCATTAATCCCATGGGGTGAGCCTAGTAGTTCCTACTATTCATGCTCACATCGGCTAACCTGCTATTATTTTTGTTTTTTTATACTCACTTAGAGACTCATTCTTTATGTTGAGCTTGTTTTTTTATATTTTGTGATAATCCTATGATAGTCCCACCTTTAGTGGGCTCTTATTTATAGTTTTTTTTATACTTTTTATTCCGTATATTTTTAATAAATTTACAGTTTATTTACTTTAACGAAAAAAAAAACCTATAGCCTGAAATGAAAAATCAAGTGTTTAAATCGTTCACTCATAATTTTTTTTAATAAATAAAAATAAAAAAAACCATGTTTACCTATTCATAATGATAAATTTTGTTAATTAATATTGAATAGTTTTCTTATCTCATTTGCAATGGCAATAATACGACAACTTTAAATAGTCCCGACTCTCCCGCGTGGGATCTTGCACTCAGATAAAACCGCATAATTTCATTCTTATAAAGTTATAAGTAAACGACAGATTTTTTTTTTTCTTGAATAAATAAACAACAAATTTCTCCAGTTGACATCAGACAAGAAGATCCCTGCCAATTTTAATATTTATTTATATATTTTTATTTTATTATTTTCTCGTCTAGATGTCAACATATTGAGAAATTATAATGGTAGGTGGGGAACGACAGCTGAGACAAGACCACCTACAAAATTTCATCCGCTCAATTTTTTTTTTTAAAATCCCTTATTCATCTACCAAAAGATCACCGAGGTTTTAACTTGTAATTAAATTTTAACTAGATAATATATATCTTAAAACAAATTTC
This sequence comes from Dioscorea cayenensis subsp. rotundata, assembly GCF_009730915.1. Taxonomy (NCBI): domain Eukaryota; kingdom Viridiplantae; phylum Streptophyta; class Magnoliopsida; order Dioscoreales; family Dioscoreaceae; genus Dioscorea; species Dioscorea cayenensis. Next base: position 20,381,582 of record NC_052484.1, on the reverse strand, counting down.
AAAATTTTTAAACAGTATAAATACATTTTTTTTACTTTGACTTATTTTTTTTTAAAATAAATAACACACTAATTTATTTTAAAAATAATAACATGTAAAAAAACACACAAAGACACACAGCATACATTACATTAATAAAAAAAAATACAAATAAAATAAAACTTAAAAATAATTATAAAAAAATAATATTAGTCTTAACCAACAAACAGAAAACCAAGTAAAAACTGAGTCAACAAAGTCCACCGTGTTTGATTCATAGTAATACCAATTTTTTTTATATAAAAATTTTAATTAACATGTTTTTTGGGCTCAAGAATTTAAAATAAATTAGATTAAAGCCAGAAAATACACTTTCAATTTTATAAATAGATATAATCTATAAAAGGACTCATCTTGATTCAGATCCAACGGCCCATAACGTTAGTAATCACGAATCACGTTCGTGGAAAGGTACAGCAGCTGGTCTACGCTTCGTAAGCCAACTGCCACTTCGTTTCTTTTCCGGAAAAAACGCGCATCTCCATCGAAGACGAAGTCGAAGAAGAAGAAGAAGACGAGACCTTGCTCTTTGATGAAGAAACCAACGTAAAGCTCCTCTCTTTCTACCTCGATGGACAACTATGGCAATCCTTATCCCTATCCCTATCCCTTCACCGGAGCTCCACCGCAGCCGCCCATGAATCCCGATCCCCATCAACCTCCTCCTCACTATCTCCACCCCTCCAACTCCTTCCCTGCGAATCCACCACCGTCGGTCTCTCTTTCTGGCCATCTCTACTATCCTCCGCCGCAACATAGCCCCTACGACTACTACAACCCTTACCCGTCTTCCGCTTACGTTCCGGCTCCGGCTCCGGCTCCTTCTCCCTACTATCCATCTCCGTCGGCTCCTCCTGATGCTCCGGCTCCGGAACACTCTTTGTCTTCCTCGTCGCTCTATCCCATCGATAGCGTCCTTGCAGATATGCGGATCTCTGAATCTACAACCCCGTCGTCCCCCTCCACCTCCCAACATCACGGTCCGGTCTACCCCGCCTTGCCCTCTGGCTCCTCTCCGTCTGAATCCCAGCATATGCAGATCGTCCCCTTCAACAAACAACACTCGATTTCATCCCTTAAGGTTCTTCTCCTCCATGGTAGTCTTGATATCTGGATCTTCGACGCCTTCAATCTTCCCAATATGGATATGTTCTCCAAGACCATCGGTGATATGCTGGGCAAGCGTCTTACCAGCACCCTCAGTGGTAAGCTGGAGCACATGTCGTCGATGACCAGCGACCCTTATGTTTCAATTGTCGCCTCAAATGCCGTCCTTGGCCGGACTTACGTGATAAGCAACAGCGAGAATCCTGTGTGGACGCAGCATTTCTGTGTCCCTGTTGCGCATCACGCCGCTGAAATCGAGTTCGTCGTTAAGGATAACGATGTTGTCGGCTCGCAGATCATCGGCACGGTTGCGATCCCCGTGGAATGGATTTACTCCGGGGAAAAGGTGGAAGGGACATATCCAGTCCTTGGCTCTAATGGAAAGCCCTGTAAGCCTAATGCCGTGTTGAGGCTTTCCATCCAGTATATTCCGATTCACAAGCTGAGCATGTACCATCAAGGCGTCGGCCCTGGCCCGGAGTACGGTGGTGTGCCGGGCACCTATTTCCCTCTCAGGAAAGGCGGCAAGGTCACGCTCTATCAAGATGCTCATGTTCCTGATGGTTCCCTTCCTGACCTCAGGCTGGGGCATGGCGAGCATTACCAGCATGGCAAGTGTTGGCGTGACATCTGTGATGCCATAAGCCAAGCTCGTCGCCTTGTTTATATTGTAGGATGGTCTGTTTTCCACACTGTTTGTTTGGTACGAGATGCTGGGCGGCCGGATTACACTTTGGGCGATCTTTTGAAGTCCAAATCACAGGAAGGTGTGCGAGTGTTGATTCTTGTGTGGGATGATCCAACTTCAAGGAGCATTTTGGGCTTTAAGATGGTAAGGCTTCCTTGACATCATTTTCTTGCTCAATGTTTTAGATGATATAAGCTTGATGATAATTGGATCTCTTGTATGCAAATTTATGCTTGATCTCTGTGGTCTCACAAACAGAGAGGAATGATGGTCTTATTTGTGATGATTTTTATGGTAAACTAATTGTTTCCTTGGCACACAATCTTGTCTATGTTCTAAAGTGTGAAAAATAAAAGAGAGGAGATGATCATGGTTCATGTGAAAATGAAGTCATGGGTGCATAAGGCAAGAGAAAAAAACAAGAAAATAATGTATTAGAATAATTTAAATATTACAATACTTCTCAACACTCGACACAATAGTAGACTTGTCCTTATATAGGCTAAACTTAAAAATCTTTCTTAACTATATAGTATTAAAAAAATGGAAACATTTCTAATTAATAGTAACACCAAGTATTGACTGTACCAATATACTAACAAAGACTTTCTTAATATATCAAAATATTATATATATTTCAACACTAGGAAACTAATCATTAGTCTCTTATTCGATGATATTTATCATGTTAAACTTCTACATCATGCTATTAGTTTCTTTAGCTTTCTGAGACAGGATTCATTCTTTGTCTGATGTTTTGCTTTTCTTGTTGATTCAGCTGACATTAGTTTGAGTTCAGATTTAGCCTGGTTACAGCAATGTTTGTTTTTTTTTGTTTAATATGCTCATCAGTCTTGCACATGCAGGATGGTGTAATGCAAACCCGTGATGAGGAAACTCGTCGATTCTTTAAACATTCATCAGTCCAAGTGTTGCTTTGCCCCCGCTCTGCAGGAAAACGTCATAGTTGGGTTAAACAACAGGTGATCTAGAAATATTTATTTTGTGCTTGGAAAGTACTTATATTGGTTATTAGTATCAAACAACATTTGAATGTTATAGACCTCAAGCACTTAGTAAACAGTGAGACTAGCACTTACCATACCATATTACCTGCACATGCTAATTTTGGTTGAAACCTAAGCTTTATACATTTCTTTTGGGCACTTCTCTGCTTGTATTGCAACCATTGAGCTACTTTCCACAAGATAACCAAGCAGTCAATTTGAACATAAATAATTTGTGATGAGAAGTTGTTTGGAAATTTCAATGTATAATTTTTTTTTCTTTGTTTTCTCAAATATCAGGAAACTGCAACTATTTATACTCATCATCAAAAGACAGTAATTGTGGATGCTGATGCTGGGTATAATAAAAGGAAAATTGTAGCTTTTGTTGGAGGGCTCGACTTATGTGGTGGGCGATACGATACACCACAACATTTTTTATTTAGCACACTGCAGACATTGCATAAAAATGACTACCATAATCCTACATTCACGGTAATTTTACTTTCTCATACCCAATTTTGCATTTTGATTTTGTTATCTACAGATGATCCTTCTCTTTCAAGTTATGGTTTTTGATTTTGTTATCTACGGATGATCCTTCTCTTTCAAGTTATGGTCTTTGATTATGTTATTTACATATGATTTATTCAAGCTCTTGCCTCATATTTGTCAGTTAATCATAAGAAATATGCTTCCTTTTGTCTCATACATGAATTGGAATTTTTTTTTTTGTAATATCTGTAATCATGTATTCATTTTAGATGTATGTTGCAATTTGAAATCGTATAGCTAAGTGTTTCGTATGAACACTCGCAAGTGCTCAGCTCCAATTCTTTTTGAATATGCAATGCCTTCATGTTTCATATTACAATAGAATGTCCTCATTTGCTGCCAGGTTCACTTGACTAGGCACAGACCAATTCTAGGTATGCATTACACTGCTTACTGAAATTTCTCAATATGGATATTCTAACACCATCAACCAGTTCCTGACACCAAAGTTCTACTGGTATCTAGTTGTCATCTATCTAAAGTTATCTATGGGTAATGGGCTCAGGAATCACGAGCTGCTTATTTGACTGCAGTTGGTCATTTTTCATTTGTATCAGACAACTTAAGTCACCATAGCTCTGCATGTTCATTAATACCTTTCCCCGGCTTTATTCTCTTTCACAACATTCACTTCATTTCTTAAAATCATTCAATCATGGATTACAGGGACCTGATACCGGTGGTCCAAGAGAACCGTGGCATGATTTGCATTCTAAAATTGATGGCCCAGCAGCTTATGATGTTTTGACAAACTTTGAGGAGCGTTGGTTAAAGGCTTCCAAACGTCATGGCATAAGAAAGTTGAAGAGGTCTTTTGATGATGCTCTACTCAAGATTGAAAGAATTCAGGACATCATTGGAATAAATGATGCTCAATATCTGAATGATAATCATCCTGAGAGTTGGCATGTGCAGGTGATAAAGGCTAATCTTCATCTGAGTTTTCTGTGCATTATTTATCATTTCAATGACTCATATAATTCATATGTTTCGTCTTCGACATAAGCACAGGTTTTCAGGTCAATTGATTCAAATTCTGTCAAAGGATTTCCTAAGGATCCAAAAGTTGCTACTAGCAAGGCAAGTGGAAATTCCCAGCTTTTATTGTGTTTAAGTTGCATATTCTATTTTATAATCTCTGACATAACTTGTGAAAATTTTTGTTTAATCCTACAGAATCTTGTCTGCGGTAAAAATGTCTTAATTGACATGAGTATACATACAGCATATGTAAAGGCTATCCGGTCTGCCCAACACTTCATTTATATTGAGAACCAGTACTTTCTGGGGTCATCATATAACTGGGACACAAACAAGGACTTGGGTAAGCGATTCACAATCATCCTTGTTATGTTTCTATTATTTCATGGACAAAGCTGTGATTATGTTTTGTTTTGAATATTTCTCCTGTTAATATAAATATATTGTTTTTGCTTGAAGGGGCTAACAATTTAGTTCCCATTGAAATTGCGCTGAAAATTGCAAACAAGATCAAAGCAAATGAGAGATTTTCTGCATACATAGTTATTCCTATGTGGCCAGAGGGCATTCCAACAAGTACTCCCACTCAAAGAATTCTATTTTGGCAGGTTAGTCTTACTACATATGTAAATGCTTTGGTCCTCATTTGAAATCCTTTCATGTTTTACTTGTGATATTTGGTATCTTTCCCCATGAAATTTACATATGGTAATACTGTTGAATGAGCATTTATACAAAAGGAATATCGACATTCCTTGTGGAAAAACTGGTTGACAAAATAAATAATGTAAATATTTCAAATGTTATTCAGAGTGTTATATTCTTTTCTATTATATCTAAATATTAACTCTCATTCTGTGTCAGTTAATCACATTATTCACACAGATTTTACATTATTCCATACTTTACATTTGTTAAATTAGTTCTCTCTTAATCTTTTATTTATTCAGGCATTTTCACTTAATGAGTTACTCTTATAACATATTATGCATGCGTATTTGGTTGCATGTTGTGAAATATGGCATTATGTCAGAAACTGAAGTTTAGAAATTCTGAAGATTACTATGCCATCTATCCAAAAATCATACCAATTACATGTTCAGATTGTAGGAATATTTGCAATCAGTTGTTCATGAGGCTGACTTTTTGTTAGCATAGCGTTGTTTTCAATAGAAAGTGTTATAAGAGCTGCCCATTTCTTGCTGAACAAAACGCTCATTCATTGATCACTTTCTCTTCAACAACATTCTTCTTCTGAGTTCTCCCTCATCAGGAATTCTTTTGTTGTCCTCATAAATTTCCTTTGGAAATGATAAACATGTTAACAGGATTGTTATGCTGCAATACAAGAATAAAATTCAAAGAATACCAAAAGATGTGCGCATATAGCATGTTAAGTAGCTTGATAAGACTCATATCAAGGACAAGATGATTTTACCAAAGCAAACCAAAGCACTGGAAAGTAAATTTGAAATTTCACCACTAGTACTCCTTCAAAGATTGCCATGTGCCCGCATTGTTTGTCTTCATATAGTGGTTGGCTTGATCTGCTTAAATATAATTATATATTTTCAGCTAGCTAGATTAACCAGTGACTATTAATACCCAATTATATCTGCGAATCTTAACTATTAAGCCATTTGTATCAGTGATTTTTACAAGTTTCAGTTGACAGATCGTTTTGTTTTCCCATGCTTGATGATTATTTTGCCATTCATATAGTACTCGTCTTGAAATACTGTTGAAGACTATGCTATAAAGTTTTGCGCTATACCTAGAAAATTTTGCTAAGTGGAATAAATAATGGCTTACTTATTGTTGCAGAATAAAACAATGCAAATGATGTATGAGATAATTTATAAGGCCTTGAAGGAAGTTGGCCTTGAAGATCAATATGAACCACAGGACTACTTGAACTTTTTTTGTCTTGGAAATCGAGAGGCACCGGACCTCAGCAATCCATCAAGTGGAGGCCCTGCTGCAGTGAACGCACCTAATGTAATTATCATATATTTAATACATTTGAACCAGACTAGAGTCTATATGTTAACATATTTTTTTCATGAACAAGTCTCCCCACTGCACCGCTTCTTTACATGGTATATTTTTAATTTATTAGATTTATCTATCTTGCTCCGGTTAGGCTTTCTTTCCCCTGGATTTTGTTGTTCCACTGCATGAGTTAAAGTCTGCATATTTCTGTCAAACAGCATAATTGTCCTGGTTAAGAACAGACATGGTTATTACTATTCTACTGATCTTGTAAAATGTGCTTTCCATTTTCAAATCAAATAAAATAATTCATACAAAAGTTTTTCTGTTATTCTTTTCTAGGCTTTACTGAGAAAATTCAATAAACCCAGCTGCAAGCTGTGAAACAGTATCGAATAGAAATTGTATATGCCATGGGTTTTTGATATGTACATAGAGAGAGACTTTAGCATCATAACTTGCATTTCTTTGCTGATATTTTTAGGCACTTGCTCGGAAGAACCGGCGCTTCATGATTTATGTGCATTCTAAAGGAATGATAGTGGATGACGAGTATGTGATAGTGGGATCAGCAAACATCAACCAGAGGTCATTAGAAGGTACCAGAGACAGTGAGATTGCCATTGGAGCATATCAGCCTGAGCATACATGGGCAAGAAAACTCTCTGGTCCATTAGGACAGGTAAGGCAATAATAAACTTCAACGTGCCTTGTCCAGATAAATTTTTAATTTTCATGTGATTTAATGGTTGCCCTTAGCAAGTGACAAATTTTACATTTATCACTAAGATGAAGTATCTGCTATATTATCTGGGCCAACTTCAGTGATCATTTTACAATTGTATGATCACTTTATAACAAAAGTCTTTATGTTAAAATTTTCACAGATTTAGCTTAAGTTTGCATTGAACTAGACATCTAACTTTACACTGGTGTTAAATCGTGTAAATCTAACATTGCGTTGATGTTAAATCATGTAGATCTATGGCTATAGAATGTCACTGTGGGCTGAACATATTGGTTTCCTTGAGGAATGCTTTACTCAACCTGAGACCCTTGAATGCATGAGACGCGTCCGAGCTTTGGGGGAACAGAACTGGAAACAATTTACTGCTGCTGAAGTCACAGAAATGAGGGGACACCTGCTGAAGTATCCAGTGGATGTCGACAGGAAGGGAAAAGTAAAGCCTCTGCCCGGATGTGAGACATTCCCGGATGTCGGTGGCAACATATGCGGAACATTTTTGGCCATACAAGAGAACCTCACAATATGATTGATACTTACTGATACCATCCTGTCTAGAATGTCTCTTTAATACGTTGCAGGCTGCCACACTGATTGCCAGGCAAGTCACTCCTGTAGTTTTATATGTTACTCTAATTCAGGCAATTTGTATATTTTAGTGGTGTTTCTTACATTGCTCATGTCATATAGCACACACTGTTCATTTTCACATGATATAAGGAGGGTACACTGGGATTTTGTAAATGATAGTGAGTGTAAATTCTACATTTTTTTAGAGTAAGTGATAAAATAAGAAAGTCCCATTTACTTGCAGTATGTTATTGTGTGTATGATTCATTGGCTGGTTTGACTCACTGAATTGGTCTGCTCTGCAAGGGAATGCTTTTATCTTTTTTTTATCTTTTTTTTAATCTTATTTTATCTAATATCTTCAATTTTTAATTTGCTTTATTAAATTTTCATGAATTTAATATTTTTTTACTTTAATTTAACTTTTTTAAAAATGATTAAAATATCTTCTATAAAATTCTACTTAAAAATAAAATAAAATAAAATAAAATAAAAATTCTACGTTTCTTTGAAAACAATGTATTTACTACAAAATCCTTTTGCTTTCTATAACAATGTAACATATAACCGTACACACACATATATCAGGCCGTATTTACTACATAAACCTTCTGATAGCGGTTCTTACATTAAAACAATATAACATATAAACATATACACACTGAGGAAGACAACCACTGGATGTGGTTTCCAGATTCGAAAGGTAATAAGCTCTCATGTAACATCTACAAGTTTTTAACTTGCAATAATGCTGGGGTTCAGGGGTGGAGTGGCTGGACTAATATTTGGAAACTTAATATTGTCTCTAGAGCCATAACATTTGTTTGGCTTTTGAACCATGGTAAGATTAAAACTTATGAGTATCTTTATCATTTGAATCTTGGTCCTCCTGATCCATGTGTGTTTTGCGGTCTAGCTCTGGAAGTATCTGATCATTTATTTAGACTTTGTCATATCAGTTTAAGAATATGGAGAATGGTGGAGTCTCTTGCCAATATCAAGACCAACCTTGCAGAGCTTCTCACCAGTGGTCAATGGTTAGACTTTTTTCATGATGGTAATTCTAAATTTGTGGCTTCAATCATTGCAGCCACTCTTTGGCAGATTTGAAAATGTAGATGTAATTATATCTTTAGACAGGAAAGGCCTGACATATTTAAAACTGCCAATTGGGATGTGCATCATGTGCAAAATTTTCTATTTCCCCTAACAACTTCAAAATGCAGAACTATCTCATGAATAATAGACCAAAACCAAGCTTCATGGGCATTTTCTCGGCAGCAGCATGGAATACAGCTACAGCTAAAGGTGGTCTAGGATTTATCTTAATTGACTCTAATGCTAAAGTTTGTCATGCAGAGTTTGGTCCTAGCGATTACGACAGCAATCTGGAAATTGAAATAAAGGCTCTTAACTTGGCTTTACTGCATTCCATTGAGGCAAGGGAACAAAGCTCAAACGTGTACATCAGTTCAGCAGTCTTGTGGAAAGCAATTCATCACATGGAGGAAGAAGTCTGTTGGCGCCAAATGCATTCTATTGATCATCTGAGGGAGCTATTGCAACTTTTAAATCACCCTCAAGTCGAACTCATCCCTCACCATTAATGGAACCGCACTGCTGCAGTTTTAGCTGCCCATGGCATTCGCTCAACACACATATCTCTTTTTCATATGGGTATGGAAAAACCAAAGTGGGTGATGACGCTGATCAATCAAGCAGGATTTTCATATACTTCCTTGAGTTTCTTTATGTATTTTAGTCTTCTTATTATTTATTTGGTTTGTTTCCTTTGTGTCTGTTTTCCTTTTCTTTTGTTAACTCTCTTGTGAACCTTTATTTTGTTTCTAATAATATTTAGCTATTCTGGTAACTCTTTCCCAAAACAAAATAAATAAATAAAATAAAATAAAATACACACAGATATATTTATATATATATGTGTATATATATAAGACCGTAATTACATAAACGTTCTGATAGCGGTCCTTACATATGGCCATAAGCTCGTAAGCATAGAATTTAATGATTTATCATCACAAAAGAAAGGCGTTTGGCCAACTAATCTACATACTTAAACGTACTCAACTAGATATCATGGGACAACGAAATGAATCAATGAACGTAAGAAAAAATTTCAACCTTGATCTATAACTCATCAATGAATTCAAGATGATGAACATGAGCAAGTGAGAATGATGGTAGGGATACAAGTGGGACGGGGCGGGGAATGGGATCCCCGTCTCCATCCCCGCTTCTCACAGAGTGGGGATTCCCTGACTTCAAATTTTCCATAAAAAAAAAATTCATCCCACTCACTCCCCTAGAGGGACCCCTAACCCCCGCTAACTTTTTTTTCTATTTGACACTTGCCAATTTTTGATAAAAATTTTATCAATATTGTTTTAATAATATTAAATTATTTATAACATAACATTAAATTATATTATTTTAAATTAATTTTTATTGTTTTATCTCATAATATATAATAAAATTAATTTTTTTTAAAAAAAATATTTTTTTTTAAAGTTGATAAATATATAACTTATTTTATCAAATCTTACTTTTATTTCAATTTTATAGAAAATAAAAATTTTCATCAAAATCTTTTTAAAAAAATTTCATTATAGTCGTGCATCAACACTAGTTTTACTAAAAGTTTAAAAGATTATTAATAAATACTAAATATATTTTTTTTTAAACTCAAATATTTGACCCTCATAATCTTATATTTATATTGAATTTAAAAATAAATAAATAATTATATTATATTATATATATATATATATATATATTATTCCACCGGGACCGAGGGGATCCCAGCGGGGCAAGGAATGCCCTCCCCACCCCTGGGAGGGAGAGAGATTTTCCTCTATTTCCTGTCCCGCGTGAGGTTATTTCGACGTTGAATATTATAATGAAATGTATTTTATGTTGTAGTATTTTAAATTTGGATAAAAAAGTTCATTTAACTATTAAAAATATTTAACCGACTGTGGACATAAAAAAAATTAAAGTACTTGTATTTTTATCATTATATCAATAATTTTTTAAAATATATTTTTTTATCAAACATATAAATATTATTTTTTTCATCAATATAATCAGATTTTTTCAATGTATAAATATATATATACATTCTTTTTTTTCCTTTGATCACTTTCTCATTAATCACTCTCTCATTAATTAAATTCTATTAAAACATTTTTTAACTAAGCTAAAGAGAGATGGAAAAATAAAAAATAATGGGCACGGCGCCCGGTCCAAATCGCGTGGCGGCCGTAAGGAGTGCCCATTTCCGTGTGATTCACACCATTAATTGACATCTGTTCTTTCTACACACGTTTGGATATTTTTTTCCGAAATAGTGATTGTATAAATTGAATATTTACTAGAGAAAAATTAAATAAATCTAAACAATTTTAAAAAACTATTGCTATTGGAGAGTTAGTATATATCTTCAAAAAAAACAAATCACTAGTCTGGATTTAAAAAAGCAAAAAAAAAAAAAAATATTTTCTTTAAAACATTATTCCACATATTTATATGCATACAAATCCAAAGCACGTGTCTTCGCCAATTTATATTTTTCAAAAAAAATACCTATATATGCTGATATATATAATTTAAATTTCTAAAAATACATTGTAAATTTTATGAACATAAATCGCAAACAATAAGACACAATATGTTTTACTCGCCAACACTCCACCTGCCAGATGCTTTTTTATTAAATAAATGACTTCAATTAGAAATTTAAAATAAATAAATAAATAAATTACTAAAAAAAACACTTGATATAGTGAAATGTTATAAAGATACTTAATGAATAGATCCAAAATCTAATTTTTAAATTAGTGGTATTGTATCAATACTAGTTATTTATTGTTTACAGGTCCTTTTTTTAAAAAAATGTCATTTTTTTCTTTTCTACAAACGAGTGAGTTAATAAATACTACATCCGTTCTTTTTTATCTGTTATAAACCCATGCTCTTTTTTATTTGTCATTTTTAAACATCAAGAATCATTTATTATTATTTTTTTCAAAATTATCTTAATACTCTATTCAATTCTTTTTTTGAAATTTAATATGATAGAGAAATATGCAGATATAATTTAGGGGTAATTTTGGAATGATAAGTAAATTTTTATTAAATTATGTGAAATAACTAATTTTTTTGGTATGTGAGAGGTTCTTCACGATAGAAACGGAGGAAGTACTTAAGCTTGTTATTTTTTTTAAAAAAAATACTCTTAAAAAAATAAAAATAACACAAACACCAACGCAGAATGGAAAGGAAAAAATAATTTAAATAAAATGGAATTTTTATGATTTATTCATTTAAAAAAAATAAATAAATGGAAGATGGATTGGTGGCAGATAGGTCGGCAAGTCCTATATAATTAATGGCAGTATTTAGTTAATTATTATATACAATAAAATTTTCAAATGCGGTAATGGCGTGATTTGATGAAAGCCTAACCGCTTAAAGCTCCGACATCGTTGTCTAAATTGATTCCCATTGTAAAGCAATACCATGTGAACAAATGTAAAGCCCACACACTTTTATATATACACACACACGTAAATGCTATTTGTCAAATAAACAAAATTAATTTAAAAATTTTATTAATAATTGTGTTTGAATTTGATAACTAATACACATTCATACTTATTTACCTTTTATTTTATCACTTATCAATTTTATAAAAAAAAATATTACAATACCAAACATAGAGTTTTAATTCTTTATTTGTATATCCATCGTCTTCTCATTGCACTAAAAACAGTATTTACGGTTAAAATTGTATTTAATTTTTAATAATTTTTTTTTTAAAAAAAAAGAGCTAAGAAGCTTTTATTGAAAGGAAAAAAAAATATATACATTGTAGGCACATTCTTTTATAAATTTTGAGTGGTTCATCTGTTTACGAAAACATAATATAAAATTAAAGAACAATTTTTTTAAAATATATATATATATATATATATATATATATCACCAGATTCTGACTTGCACCCAATGCTCTCTTTCATGGAAGTCAGATCTTTCCTTCGCTGCAAAGCATTATTAATCATTATATATAGAAATATAGGGAGTAGCTCAACCTCAACCTTGTCACAGATCATCAAAGAAAATTCATGGCGTCCTTCTCCTTCACAGTATTGGAGCAATCAGCGGTTTCACCGCCGACCGGTGCTGATATCGGCGATCCACTCCCACTCACCTTCTTCGACATCATGTGGATGACCAGCGGCGCAGTGCGCCGCCTCTTCTTCTACCGTTTCCCTCATCCTACCGTCTACTTCATTGACTCTGTCCTCCCGGCTCTCAAGTCCTCCCTCTCCACCACCCTGCACCGCTTCTACCCTCTCGCAGGAAAATTCCGATGCTCCGACGAAGACGAGGGCAAGCTCGAGTTACGTTACAAAGAAGGTGACTCAGTCCCGTTCATAGTCGTCGAGTACGACGGTGATTTCGACGATGTCTCCGGTGACCACGGCCGTGCTGTGTCCAAGATCCGACCTTTGGTCTCCGAGTTACGGACAGACTTCTACGAGGACATGCCGTTGCTCGCCGTGCAAGTCACAGTGTTCCCAAACAAAGGTTTTGTCATCGGCCTCAAAATAAGCCACATCGCTTGCGATGGCCGGAGTTTCATCCATTTCGTCAGATCCTGGGCAGCGGTTTGCCGTGCGGAAAGCTCGGCTGAGTCTCTTCCCTCTTTCGATAGAACCATGTTCGAGTTCCCTGAAAAGCTAGGCACTGCTACTCCCGGCGACGTGAAAGATTTCTTTGAGAGTAACAAGCAATCACCCAAGATCACCACTTCAAACGATGATGCCAGCTTGTTCGTGTTGAAGAGTTTCAAACTCGGCAAAGAAGACATCGAAAAGCTGAAGCGAAGAGTACTACAGCTCTCGGCGGAGACAGTGCGTTGCTCGAGTTTCATGGTGACGTGCGCGTGGGCGTGGGTGAGTCTCGTCAAAACACGAGCTTACAACGCCGAGAGAAAAGTTCAGTTAATATTCCAGGCTGATGCACGACGACGGTTGAACCCACCGGTCTCTGCTGATTACTTTGGGAACTGCATACGGCCTTGTTTTGCTGAAGCGGTGGTGAGTGATCTCATTGGTGAGAATGGACTTGTGTTTGCTTGTGAGGCTATTAGGAATGGGATTAAAGAGTTGGAAGTTGGGGTTTTTAATGGGTGTGATGAGTGGGGGAATAGGTTCTTGAAAGCTGAGCAGCCGATGGCGGTGACTTCGTCGCCATTGTTCAGGGTTTATGATGCTGATTTTGGGTGGGGGAGACCGGTGAAGGTTGATGTGGCGTCGCTTGGGGGCAGTCCTGGGTTGGTGTCGCTCGCTGAGAGCAGAGATGGGGAAGGAGGGATTGAGTTTGCTATCTCGCTTGAAGAGAAGGAGATGGCTGCTTTTCACTCCTTCCTCTTGCTTGCACTTGATGGCTAGTGCTGATATATATATATATGTTATGTTGTATGATTGTGCTGCTGGTTTGATGCTGTAATTAATGAATAATTAAAAGTTTAGAGATTTTGTGTGTATTTAATTTGTTGTATGGACTGGACTGGAAACAAATTGTGGTTTAATGTACGATCGAGGAGAATGAATGAGTGAATGAATCAATCAATCAATGAATGGATGGTAATACATGCACGGATCGATGAGTCTCATTAAAAAGGAAAACGGATAGGTTTTCCGAGGAATAAAAATACAAGTACTTTGCGTTCTTTGAATTTATTCCAAAGGACGAAATGATGCCTCATGTTTTTATTTTTTTTAATAAAAATAAATAAATTATATTTTATGAATAAAATTAAAGTACCATGACAAACAGCAAATTAAGATGGAAGAAAATACTAAGATAGAACTAATAACAAAACACAGAATTAAGGTAAATCATCCGATGGGAAAGATATCCCGTAAATTAAACACTATATGAAAGAGAAATAGAAAGAAATAGAGATGACATATGTGTGTTGTCAAAATCTACTCTATTTCATGCTTGATCATTAGTTGAGTGGGAGTGTGTCCTCTAGTCCACCACGATCACCTTTCCTAGCACTAGCTAAGGTGCAGAGAGAGTCGAGGGAGCACCTAATGGTAGAGCTTGGATATCCATTGGTATTCGTTTGCGAATCATGGCTGTCTAGATCAATGGCCCATGTGTTCATAAAGTTGAGGTTTTTTTTTAATCACTAGATAGATTTTTCTAAATTTGCTTTTGATCCCTCCAAAGCTACAAGAATCCATTCAGAAAATGTATGATTGATTTTGTAAATAATACTCTTAGAATACAAAGATAGTGCTAATACATGCAAAAATACGGTTATTGCGTTCTAACCAAATGAACCAATAGATAGTAATAGACTCCCATGGCCATGTAGGAGCCTACCAATTTGCTCAAGTTTTTGGCAATTTGCTCAGTTTGTGAATTTAAAATAAATTATTCTTTTTTAATTTAATTATATTTTTAATAAAATTATTATTTTGCTCCTATTTTTATCTTTATCTTCCACTATTCCTCTATCATTCATGTTTAGAGCATCTCTAATAAGGATGCCAACTACACTCAATGAGCGCTGAGCCAAAAACATCCCCACTATGAGCACTCAATGGCCATTGAACGCTCAATCGATGATGGTTGCAACAAAATATATTAGAGTTTTACACTCTTAACCTAGATGGTGGTCTTTCTATCAATGCAATTCCTAATTGTACTTCCAATTTTGAGGAGTCATGTGAAGAAATTATGTGACAATATCGGTTGTGTTGCGTAATGTTTTCTTTTGTAAGGTTGATGTTTTTCTCTATTAATAATGGATTTTTTTATTCCAATCTCCTCTTTGTAACTATTACTTTTGTTTTGTGTATCCACTTCTTAAGTTTTAATTATGTTTGATTTATTACTTTTTTAAAAAATTATGCTTTATCTACTTTATTTTAAAAAATAAACTCAAATAATATGATTTTTTAAAAAGCCCTTGTTAGGTTATATATATATATATATATAAGAATATGATATAGTATTTGCTTATAATAACTATACATATTTGTTATATTTATCAATAACTTAATTTATTAACAAGAATTTAATATAGAATATATTTTAACAAAGGATTCGATAATTTTTTTAAAAATTTTATTTTTAAAAAAATTATTTTTGATTTTTATATCAACAAAAACATTGTATAAGCAACTAATAATTCATCCTCAATATAAATATATATAAATATCCATGAGTATATTATGACTATAAAAAAATAATAATAAGAGGCAGAATATTTACCAAACACCTTAATAATTTACTTCTTCTTCTTTCTTCCTCTTATCTATCTCTGCTTCTCTTCTATATCTTACCAAAAATTGAAAAGTAATTCTATCCATTACAGTAGAATATGTCTCTTCATAATCAACATCAGGCATTTGAGAAAAACCTTGAGCAACCAATCTTGCTTTGTAAATCGTAGTTTCATTATTTTCATTTCTTTTTCTTACGACAACTCATTTAATAGGAAATTTAGCTTAACATGGATAGCTTCTTTCCATTTTTGCCAATCATTTCTTTGTCGACATTCATCAACAGATCGTGGCTCTAAATAAGTATCTGTATTTATTTCTATATATGTAGACACATTGTAGATCAATATATCATTTATTTTGGTCTCATGCCGCTTCATTATTTGACCATTATCGACATAACAAATTGAATTTTCAATATTTTTATAAATATCATTCTCCATTAATTCTTCGTTATCATCTTCCGAGGGTTTCATATATAATTTCCTCTCTCTTTACACATGGGAGATTCCTCTCTTCATGAGCTTTATTTTTCTGCTTCATGTTTCTAGGAGCCAAATCTTTGGTGTCAATTAGTCTTTCACGTTTTTGTTGTGGTTTATTTTCTACTTGTTTTTCTTTCAATGGGGTCTTAGAAATCTCAATTCTTGCAGGAGCATTGGCAGCTGGTATATATGACTTGGTTACCATTTTATTATTAGTGAATGCATCAGGTATTTCATTTGAATTTTTTGCAATTTAATGATCCTTTGAACTTCAAGTTCACATTCATTAGTACAAGAATTATATGTATGTAATCGTGATGCATTCCAATCAATTTCTTTTAGATTGTTTTGAGTAATCATTTCTCCCCCTAATGAAGAAACATTGATTCATCAAAATGGCAATCTGCAAATCCTGCAGTAAATACATCTCCCGTTAATTGTTCAAAATATTGTATAATTAAGGGAGAATCGTAACCAACGTATATACCAAGTTGCGTTGTGAACCCATTTTTGCACGATTTGTGTCACACCCCGACCCTAGCCAGACACGTCATAATCACCACGACAACAAGGAGTGGGCCCTACAGCGTCCCACCTCATAATCAACGTAAGGCTCAAAACAAACATGTTAACACAACGTACTAAATAAGGAGATAATATCCACAACAGCACAAGTCAGGGTTCCAAATACAACAGGAGAATACAAAATACAAGAACATTACACAAAAGTCAAGTCTAGTGGATCAATAAAGTTTACATGCACATTGCAAACTAACGTAGACAAGGAGAAAAGTTAGGTCACTCTACTGCCTGCCCAGCACAACCGAGTCCAACGTCGCAGCCTGAGAAAGAAGAAAGGAGAGTGGTGACATCATAAATATAACAGAGTAATAAAACATTTCAAATAGTAATTACCACAATAATAATATAAAAAGTAGATCCAAAAACAGTTAACACAATTATTGATAAATAGTACATGTCAGTAACATTTTCCAATGCATTGAACACAACTCAAAATACATGCTGACTTTAAACAATTCCCGAGCTAATCATGGCTGCAACTAGATCTGGGACCACCAAGGTGTTTTAAAACTTTTAAAATTCAAAATATTGCTTTCCTTGGTGTTGGCCACAGAGATCCCCATGTGATGACCCAAGGTTTCTCACATAAAAGAACCACTATCAATGGCTCTACGCACCTCTTGACCAGGGTAAACTCAAGGACTAAAGTTTACAGTCACGACCAAAGCCAAATACATATACATAAAATGACCACTTAAATATATATACATCAAATCATATTTCATTTTCATGTAAATACATACATATACAAACATGCTTTTCCCAAAATAAATACGCATAAGTACGTATACTAGGTTCATCTCTGCCAAATAGCTTCATTCTCGATATACATATCAAATAAAATACAATTTGTCATCAGAAATATGTTATAAAAATTCATAAAAAATACTGTTATACTCTTATTAAATTTATGCAAGTATGGATTTAACCACTCATAGAACCAGACGTCTCGCCTCGAGACACACTCACAGATCAGTGATTTCCTTCCCCTTGGAGGATGCTTCGCCACCTAAATACAAGTAGGGAATCCAATAACCAATGAACACAAGAATGAAAAACTAAAATGCATGCGAATGCAGTGTTACATGTCGACCATGTAACTCTAGGATTTTAGGGCAAAACGATGCCATTTTGGACCCAAACGACTTCAACTGGAGGAAAACTAGTTTCAATCAATTCCAAGTAAGAAGGGCTTCAATTTGGAGGAAAGAAATGCAAGAAAAGGTCCCCCAAAAAAAAAAAAGGTGCTACAGTAAAGTCCGAATTACTATAGTAACCAATAAATTGCTACAATTAAACCGACCTTTAAACAATGGTCTCTTCCCAATTTACATAAGCAAAACTTGAAATTTCTTTACAAACATTCACACAAATGAATAATAATGACATTGGTTTCGATTTGAGCCTAAAATCAACCCAAACCAAGGTGTATTTCTAGGTTATGAAAGATTTTCAAAAGCGATTAAATTTGAGAAAAATACGAAAGAAAAACCTTGGATCGAATCCTTACCGAGCTCAAGAGGATGAGAAAAAGAGAGTGGATGCTTTGATTTGCCTGAAAAGTTCATCAGAGAATTTTTTTTCAAAGTTTTGGATGCTCGGCCGAAAGGAGAAAGAAGAAAGAAGGAAGAAGAAAAAGAAAAAGAAAGAAAGAGATAGAGAGAAGCCAGCTGGTTGCGTCTTATCCTTTCTCTTTTCTTTTTAATATAAGAGAAAAGATCAAAATGCCCTCCTATAGAAAAAAAGATGAAATAATGTCCTAAATCCCCCTTCTTCCCCGCCCCGATTTTTTTGGCTAATTCTCACACAAAAGCGCGATTTTTGGCTAATTCTCACACAAAAGCTACAATGCAATCATGCAAGGATATCACTAGTGCTAAGTAACCATTTTACCCCTAATGGTTGCACAAGAATCTATAGAGGGCCGAGTTCTAAAATCAAGACATGGTACAACAATTTGGTAGTGCTATTGGCACATACACTACACAACCAAATATTCTTATATGTGAAATATCAAACTTTTTACCCATAACAAGCTAGTGTGGTAAATATAAATTACATGTAGTTTGTCAGATCCGTATTAAAGCTACAACATGGAAAATAGCATGACCCTCATGCACTTGTACGCAGTTTTGTCCTTAATAACATTGAACGAGCAATAATCTAGAGTCTTTTAATTAATGACTATGACAACCCATTTTAGGTATGTATAGGAGCTACTTGATGCTGAACATGTATTGCAACTGCCATACAATACTCATAAAATGATTTTGATAAAAATTCGCCAACATTATCAAGACGAATTGTTTTTATGAGATAATCTGAAAATTGTGCTTTAAGCCTGATAATTTATGCCAATAGCCTTGCAAAAGCTATATTTCTGGTAGACAAAAGTGAAACATAGGACCATCTAGTCGATCAATCGATTAAAACTATAAAATACCTAAATGGTCCGCATGATATATATATATATATATATTGGTCCACATATATCTCCTTGTAATTTTTCTAAAAATTTTGGAGATTTACAAGTCACCTTAGTTGTAGAAGATCTGGTTATAGTCATTCAGGATTTGAATGGATGGTTAGGATTTATTCAATCCAACGCTCCAAAATACACTGGTAGGTTAAATAGTAATAGTGTTGGCGGCTGCTACAGTGAAACATGGGTGATTGCTACATTATGGCGTTTGCTACAGTAACATCTAGAAGGTTGCTACAGTAATAACACCTGATGCAATATCATATGCTAAAGTAGTATATATCCATTAGTTTTATGATATTCATAACAAAAAGGAGTTTAAAAAAATTGTTTCTTTATTAAGAGTTCTACATAATTTATTAAAAAAAGAGAAACATAATAAACTTAAATAACAATTCATGTATCTTTGCACCAGAACCATTATTTGGCATATTTAGCTATAACGAAACAATCACATTTTTCAATTAACTGTTTTACCTATTCATACAGTCATCATAAAACTGCTAATATGTTTCTTTTTTTGCTTTCTGCAGCTTCAGAACCCCAAAAATTACCTAGGGGTGTAAATGATACACTACTACTTGTAAGCTATTCAAGTTCGATTCGGGTAAAACTCGACCTCGACTCGCTTAGGGTCGAGTCGAGCGCGAGCTCGAGTAGCTCGAATAGTCGAGCGAGCCGAGTTCGAGCATCTTAATACTTGACTCGAGTGCTCGCGAGCTTAATTGAGTAGTTGTATTTGTGTGCATATATATTATATGTTAGTTTATTTTATATATATAATTGAGTTCGAGCTCGAGTATAAAATTATCTATGATAAAATATAGTTTGTTAGCTTTTATTGAGCTTAATCGAGCGAGCTCGAGTAGCTCGATTTATGTATCGAGTCGAGCTCGAGCTATAAAAATAAAACTCGATTGAATTTGAGCCGAGTATCGAGCAGCGAGTTTTCAACCGAGCTCGAGCTCGAGTAGCTTGCTGCTTGGCTCGAACTCGATCGATTACACCCCTAACAACACCCCTGCACTAAAGCATCTTAGAGGATCGAGTGCTCCCTCAACTTCATGAACGCTAGAGGAGCAAACCTCGCAGGCGATTTAGAGCACAACTTGAATCTGGAGTAGTCCTCTACTCCTCCTCTTAGCTCAGGAAGGCCTTTGCTACCAAGCGGTAGCTGTTAGTGCAACCGCACTATTTATTAGCATGATTTGACACCTAGACCAAGTGACATGGCAACCAAGGTGACAAAGCATAATTGATGATGTGGCAAGCATGGTGACGTGGCAAGGAGACTTGGAGTGCAAGGCAAACATCTTGAAGATCTTGATGGAGCTATTTTTACTAAGTCTCTAACATGGAGCCAAATATCTTGAAGATCATGGTGAAGCTATCTTAAAGATCTTGGTGGAGTTATCTTTGGCAATGCATTACAACTTGAAGACTAGATCATATCAAGACCATATTTAGGTGATTTGATTGAAGACTAAATATGGTGGAGCTTAATTAAGGAAAGATCTATTCATGGTGTGAATGAAGATATGATTTGAAGAATCCTTGATGAGGATTGATTGAAGTCTATTAACGGCAAGATTTGAGGACCAAACTTGGGTGAATTGAAGATCAAGTTTGGAGAATCTTGAAGACCAAATTTAGGTGAATTGAAGACTAAGTTTGGCAAGTTTCATGGAAGACGCACAAGGACGTGCGCCCTTGCGAGGGGACTGCGTGATGAGGAACCCGAGGAGGTAGGCTAGTTGCCGGCAGTCGGGATCGGGAGATTTGGGTCGCATCGACTCGGACTAAGCATGACCGGGAGGTTGATGGGTCTTGAGGTCGTCCGCAACGTAACCGAACTCGCTCAAGTCGCGATCGGGTACTATGTTGCAATTCATGTTACAACAGGGAGTTGCAATGACTAATTTCAGCAGTGTTTTTAAATTAGTAGCCATGGAGATTCTAAAAAGAGGTATGTGCTATATTTGGGACGTTGAGGCGTCCCATATAAGTTACCTTGCTCGTAGATTGTAAGGTGTGACTCTTGGGGAACTCTTGGAGGAGAGTGTGTGAGCACCCGGACAATCTAGAGAGGGTAGTGTTCATTATTGTTGAGTGAGTGAGTGACAAGTGTTTTTGTACTC
Organism: Dioscorea cayenensis subsp. rotundata; assembly: GCF_009730915.1. Taxonomy (NCBI): domain Eukaryota; kingdom Viridiplantae; phylum Streptophyta; class Magnoliopsida; order Dioscoreales; family Dioscoreaceae; genus Dioscorea; species Dioscorea cayenensis. The sequence goes on along the minus strand of NC_052484.1, from coordinate 20,359,884 downwards.
ATGTATTTTTCACCTCTTTTAGTAGATTGTTTTTTTCTCCCGGGCTTGGCCCCCGGACGTAGGGCGAGAGGAAGTCGAACCCAGGGTTACCAATCTTGTGTGTCTCCTTCTTACTTGGTTTGTGTGAGTTTTTCTTTGAGTGTTGTGAGTGTTCACTAAACCACAAACCACATCGCCGGAACTAACAGTAGCCTTCGCCGACCCAGCGTCTCTTTCACTCAGTTCTCGTTATTTTTGTCCAGCTTTTTCTTCTTTTTTCTACTCACTTCTGGTGAGAGTCTATTGTTCGCTATTTTTGTGTTTTTTTTTCTTTTTGTATTATATTTTTGTTCTTTACTGTGTCTTTTTTCTTTTTGTATTGTATTTTTGTTCCTTACTTTTTATAAAGTACTCTATTCAATTGCAATTAAGAGGTAGTTTTTTTTTATATTTTATTTTTACCTTTAATACAACTATTTTCTCTGCAAAAAATTGTTTAAAGAGGTAAAGACAAGAGTGTGTATATATATATATAGACATCGGCACAAACTTAAATTTCTGATATAGCTAGAATTATATTTTGTAAATAATATACTGTTGATTTTGATTTAATTATGTAAAGACCTGGGTCTCGTTAAGTTCCAGTACCTTTTTTTTCTTAATTTTTGACTAATCTATTTTCCGAGATAGGGTACTCAAAGTTGTATTTAGGACCGACTTTTTCCAAAAAATATGGTTTATATTTATAAAAATTTAAACTTAAATTCATTTTTTAAATTAATCACATTAGGTTTTTTTTAATACATACGCTAGAAGTAGCTCCAATTTAAAAATATTAAAAGTACAAATAAATATAAATATACACTGCTGTTGTTGTGCCTGTGCATGTGCTCATTATCAAAATTGCTCACTTGCTCCTATCTTGGTTCTCTATCTGCGCAGAGGGTCCCAAAGAGAAGATTTCAAGCTCTATGGCGACTGTGCGACGGAGTCTGGAGTGTTTGGGTTCTCGTTCAGAGGTCGGTGCTGATGCTCCTGTGGCCGAGGAGGCTCCCTCTGCTGGCAGGGATTAGATTTTTTCTAGTTTTTTTGGTCAGAGAGGAGGCCAGCTGTTCCTCCCGGGTGCTCGTTGTTTTTTTGTCTTTTTGGTTGAGCGGAGGTACCACATCTAGTGGTATGCCGCTTGCGATGTTTTCTTCCCCGGTGTGGGGGTGTCTGTTGTTTCTGTTTATCTTTCTTTAATTTGAAGTGGTTTATCCACCTTTTCAAAAATACACTAATTAAAGTGGCTTAATAATTTTTTATAAATTTATTATATAAGACATAGTAACAGGTAGAGCATTGGAGGCCTACCATGTGTGTCTATGATAATATATAAAAAATTATAATTTTAAGATGATAAATTTCTCATACCATATCATGTAACTTTAAAAAGATAAAAAATACAACTTCTCACAAAAGAAAATCTGCACTAAAATTCATTATTTAATAAATAAATAATATTATATAGTATCATACTTTAATAAATAGTAAATAAATAATACTCTATCGATCGGATGTGGTATGCCCATTCAATGGCAAGGTGCTCCGCGAATAGATCATGCTAGTGTTGGCAATTGCAAGAAGCCACCATTGCTGCTCCTTTGAGCTGGCCTATTTTTATGGGGATTATGGATAGCGATCATCCTGCTCCTTTCCAAACAATATAATTAACTATGGTGCTCCGGGACCATACAATCTTTTGCTTTAAGTTGCACATTAAATGCTCGTATATTTTGCAGATATAATTTGCCATGTTGTCAAACTAGAAAAATGTAATTTTTAAAAAATAAAATAAAATAGAATGTAATTTGCCATGTTGTCAAAAAAATAAATGAATAATCGTATCTAAACAGCAAAATTCAAAAATTAAGCCCACAAACAATTTTAACAGTAAAAATCACACAATAAGAATCGTGGGCTAGCCCATTAATTAATAATTACTCATTCTTGTGATTGAGAAATCTCGAATTTAAATCACTCAGATTACAATTCATTTTATGAGTCCCTCTCTTTCTCTCATCCATAGTTGCATGAGGAAGAGTTTATCTCTAAAAAGTCAGTCAAGTTACCGTACTGATATACTTCCATACTTGTTTGTCACTTGTCGACTTTGTCAAAAAATAAAAAATAAAAATCACAAAGTAAAAGTTATATCTGTTTTGTAAAAATTAGTATCAAAAATTTAAATTCCCCATCAAGATCACTTCTTTGGTGGTTTAGATAATTTTTACCCTTTACTACTATGTGATTACGGGCCTCAAAATCCTAATATAACTTTTAGTGAGCTAAAACTTAAAAAATAAAATAAAATAAAATTTTTAGCATATGATTCTTGAATTTTAAACTGAAAGAGATATTTGAGTAAAATGTCGTTTTTAATAAATTGAGTAATTTACGTACTTTTGTTTTGCTTACTAATAAATACAATTAAAACCAATCAATTTAGGGAGAGTTGCACGACTATCATCACAAATAACATAGTCCAACCTGAAATCTTATATTAAATGATTTAAACTGTGATTTTTAGAGGGTTGAAATAATGCATTCTCAAGACTTGAGGGATCTTGTTCAAAAATACTATATAAATTATACTAATTTAGAATCCGAAATGCTACATAAAATAATCACAAATGAATTGTAAACTATAAAAAAAATAAAGATAATAGAGTATCTCTACAATTGATTATGGTGTCAAAACACCATAACAATTAAAATTATTTTTATAAAAATATCTCTAAGTTGTATGGGAAATCTTTGGAAAGACTTACATGATAGATTAAAAATAATAAAATAAAAAAGGTATGCTCTCAAATCGTAAGACAAGAATTGAAATAAATGAATGACGTGGGCCATGTAGATAGAAGCCGGATCTTGTTCAAACACTATTTATATTAATAACATTATTATCAAGTTTTTCCAAATTTTCTTTTCTTACATTGGCGGACATGATATTACCACTCCAATTTAAATTTCATTTTTTATTCAATTACAAAAGTACTTATTTTCCTATGCATGATATTACTACTCTGGTTTTTTATAATTTTTTTTCTATTAATGTATTTACAATACATTCTCAATAACCATAAATAAAATAAAAAAAGTCAAAAAAACAGATTGTGTATATAATGTGATAAATTAGAAACATGTTCATCACAATGAGAAAACATAATTATTTAAATCTGATGAAGAGATGGAGGGGTGAATTAAATTAGAAAATCCGAGGTGACTATATCACCCATTCCTTTCCTTTGAGCCACCGACTAAGACTCCGCCGGTGACACGTGTCATAATCTCACACCACTATCTCCCAAATATCAAGAAATTCCATCAGGATGGCCCTTGCTATCCTCACCACCACCGTTTTCCTTTTCCACTCCTTTCAGCTTAATCGTCACCGTCCGTTCATCCCATTGCATCAGAAAGCACATCTCGAGACCACAAAAACGAGTGTAAGAATAACAAGCTTTGGCACTTTGTCTCTCACTAGTAATAATAATAATGCCCAGTTCTCGCACTCAACGAGGCCCCTTCGCATCTTCTCCAGATCCGGCGAGCTTGAGCGAGATCCCGGCCACTCTCCGGCGATGACATCGGCGACGGCGAACGGCTCCCAATACAAGTTCCTCATCTATGGCCGGACGGGATGGATCGGAGGCCTGCTTGGCCAGCTCTGCGCCGGCCAAGGGATCCCTTACCAGTACGGCGCCGGGAGGCTCGAAGACAGAGCATCGCTGGAGGCGGACCTGGCTGCAGTCAAGCCTACGCACGTGTTCAACGCCGCCGGTGTCACCGGCCGGCCGAACGTCGATTGGTGCGAGACCCATCGGGTTGAGACCATCCGCGCTAATGTCGTGGGTACGCTGACTCTGGCCGACGTCTGCCGGGCGAAGGGGCTTGTGCTTGTTAACTATGCTACGGGCTGCATCTTTGAGTACGATGAGAAGCATCCCGAGGGATCTGGGATTGGGTTCAAGGAGGAGGACACTCCCAACTTTATTGGATCCTTCTACTCCAAGACCAAGGCGATGGTATATGATCCTCTTCTCTTCTTATTAGCTTTGATTTCGGTTCTCCTGACGTACTTTGATCTGATTGAATTGATGGATGGTATATGATGTAGTGCATTGATCTGATCTGAATATGTTCGGTGTGTTGCGTTTTTTGTGTGTTTGATTTGTTTGTTAATGGCGGAGCGTGCGTTGTGGGATTTATTCTGTACTGGTTTTGAGGACGATGAAGGTAGGATGTATTGTTATGTGGAAATGTACATTAAATTAAGAAGCTATTGACAAAGTTTAGGCTTTCCACCAACGGCGGCAGATTAAATCTGGGGTTTATGGTTGGGTGCATCAAGGACGCTTAGGTTACTGGAGTGAGTGATTTGATTTCATAGTTTTTTTTTATCATGGTCGATGATGGATTGACTTGCAAGGGATATTGCCAATTATCAATTCCTAGATCTGGATCTTGGGCCTGTGAATGTGTTTATCTCATATATATATATATAAAAGGGTAATGCATTGGTAAATAGACATGGAGTGACAGTATAGTATTGTTTGTCTGTAATGTGGGAGTAATTAGAATATTTGATATTTAGTCAAACAAGCACTGATTGTAAATGTTTCTTCTGTTAAGAAATGAAACTTCGAATGACTTGGGAAATTCTTAATGGGTCAATTTATCTTTTAGTGATGTGGATAGGCGAGTATGTTCTGTAGACAAGTTTGGTCACCTGGGCTCAAATGTTTAGCCTGTGTTTATTTATTGGTAGAGAAGTTGTCCTACCAACCTTGTTTTTGCTATAAGATTTGATGTGAAAAGGCTTTAACAAATACATATTAGGTCCCTGACTTGTTATGTACCCTTTTAAGTGCTTAAGACTAAATTATTGGTTTGAAAATTTTGACAATTTAAAGGATTGGATTTGTCAAGTGTCTTTTGAAGTGGATGACTTGTTCACACGGTGCATTATTTTAGCTATTTGCCCATTATCTTGATTGAGCAACAGCTATGAAAATTCCTGTTTTCTTTGTGATCCTTCACTGCATGTGAGGTTGTACTTTTTTATTGTTATGCAATATGCTTTATTTAGTGATTTCTATGATTGCTGTTTTATTTTGCAGTGGCTGTATTTTCCTTTGCAGCATGGTCATTGAAACATTCCTTACCATTTACATCTTGGTTTCATTGCCTATTCAAATGAAACTACATACCCACTAAATCAGCCTTATTATGATTTCTCAAGCTTAGTTGGCCTCAGCCTGTTGTCTATAAACTAGTAGTAGCAACTTTAAAAGTCAACTTTTGCTTCAATCCATATTAAACTGAAGCTCAACATAACAAGTTAATTTGTTGTGCCTGCAGTCTAATATCATGATCAATAACACTTCAGTACCAGATTTGAAGGCATTTTTCGTGTCTCGGACTCTCAATCAGTACTCTTGATTCTTGAATTATAAATATGGTCTGATCCAGTGTGGATTTAGTAGGCTACCTACTTATGGCCTGTTCATGTGAGGATGCACTACATGAATGAAATTAAGATATTGTTTCTTTTTTCTTGAAACCACATCGTGTTAAATGGTTCTTTAGTTTATGTTTTTATTTGTGGTGTCTTTCTAACTAGTCCATATTTATGTATTAATCGGACAGCCGTGTTATCTTCACAACTTTGCAGGTATCAATGTAATATTTATATTCATGTGACTGATAAGTTTGGATGACTATTTTAAAATGGCAAGCACTTGCATGTCATTGTATAAATTTGAGCTCTTGCAGTTTCCTCTGTTTTGTTGATAATTTCTTATTTTAGCATTTGCATGAAATTATATGGAACATGTGTATCGTATATGAGCTTTGGTTTCTTAGTTTCCAGTTCATTGACTATTGTGAACAACAATGAAAATCTGTCTTATATATTTTTTTTCTTCATATCATATTCTTCTTGGGTTTTCATGATTGCTTTATTTTTAGAGTTGTGGGTCATCATATTTTAGATTGCATTTTATTGATGGCAAATTAGGGAAATGCAACTACCAATATCAGAGGATTGCATATCCATGGAATCATTGCTATTAAGATTGACCAATATCAGAGGATCGCATACCCGTGGAATTATTGCTATTAAGATTGATTATTTAGCTGCCAAAGGGTAGTGATTGGCTTCAAGCCTTTTAGCCTATCTGAGCATGCTTTGGAAAAACTTGACGGTAAGGGTTACTGATGAATAGCTTAAAGTCATATAGCTCATCATAGTTTAATTATGTCTCAACACCTACATAATAAAAAACATATGAGCTAGCCAATTTGTGACATTGGCAAGTCATTTTAGTAGTTTCTTCATGGGTTACTTAATTTACCTGTTTAAATTGACGGCTTTTAAGTAAGCTTGTCAATGCATACTTTATATGACAATAGGAACCTCCAGAAGGTATCATACTATCTATTCAGAACTGAATGGGTATGTTTCATTCTTATGAGAAGCGGTAATCATATATTTATTAACAAATTTCTACGTCCCTTCAAAATCATACTTCATTATGATAAGTTTTGAAAGAATTTTTTTTTTGTGTATATTTTTGTTATAGCTCTCTCTGGTTACATGGTTGTATGCCAATGAAATTGAAAGGTTAATGTGAGAACTGCAACAGACATCCTTCCTATTGGTGAATCTTTTTTATGTTCTGACTATGCAGGTAGAAGATCTATTAAAAAACTATGAGAATGTCTGCACACTGCGAGTGAGGATGCCCATCTCATCGGATTTGTCTAACCCCCGGAACTTCATCACGAAGATCGCCCGCTATGAGAAGGTGGTCAATATCCCCAACTCCATGACTATCTTGGATGAACTTCTCCCCATCTCCATTGACATGGCAAAAAGGAACCTTACCGGGATCTATAACTTCACCAATCCCGGCGTGGTCAGCCACAACGAGATATTGGAGATGTACAGAGATTACATTGACCCTAGTTTCACCTGGAAGAATTTTAACCTGGAAGAGCAAGCAAAGGTGATTGTTGCTCCAAGGAGTAACAATGAACTAGAAACCACTAAATTGAAGAATGAGTTTCCTGAGCTTATGCCCATCAAGGAGTCACTGATTAAGTATGTTTTCGAGCCCAATAAGAAGACGTCTTCGGCTTAACGGTTACATCCATATGTTTCGCCTTTTGTTTCATTTATTCATGTTGGTCTGAGGTAAGTCATTTTAGTTTTTGTCAGTTGGTTAATTCCCAACTAATAAAGATGTAGTAGCACTTATTATTATTAATTTCTTATTCTAAGGGTTTGTTTTATGATGCGGGAATTCTATCCTATTTTGCGAAGGAGAACTTTACTTCCAAAGCTATGTAGAATTCTTTTTCTTTTTAAGTTATCAGCAAAGATGCAAATGAGTTGGTCTTTTGTGTTTTGAAGTGTTGTGTCTTGATATGAAGGCAGTGAATATTGAACATACAATGGTCATTGAGTTTATTTGACTCATGGACTCATGCTACTAACTATATTGGAATGCTTTAATAACTATGGTTAACATCTTATTATGTATTTTTCATGATTTTATTTTGATTGGAATGTATTTATTTTAAAAATAGTGTGAATTTCAATAACAAATTTAATTAATTAAGTTTATTTATATTATTGCAATTATGTATCATATCATTTTTTTGTCATCATTAATTGTTATAATATATCTTTTAATATTTTATTATTGATCCTAATTGATCTCTACTTAAATCAACCCTGATCCCTGGATTTTACCCGGGTTTGGTTAGACAACACTGCTAGTAACATGCCTAAATGACAATTAACAATGAAAAATTGGCGAATTTAAAGACTTTATGAATTAAAATAATATATATATAAAGAAAATTGAAGCAATGAGTTTTAATATTTCCAATCTGCCAGCGAGACCAGAATACTTCATACAATCACAGCCACACATTCAATCTCGAGTCAATTGGACAAGAGCATCACACGGTTGCCACGTCACCATGTGGCATTTATAATGGAAGTAAACTAACTGAGTAGTGGACCCCACCAGGATGAGTCATGAGCCCCTCTCCTCTGTCTCTGAGAAAGAAAGCCCATAGACGTCAGGCATGGCCCCCACCCGCAAAAGGACTCCCTATTTCTTGGTCGGTCCAAGCTTTACGTATTTTTGCTCCCTGCCGCCCCCATCGGATATTCCAAAATGAATATTCCACCCACTTCCCACTTCTACAGAGAAAAGGAACTTAAATATTTTTTTTTTAAAAAAAAATCATTACCTATTAGTTATTACCAAACATTAATATATATATATATATATATGAAATTTGAGATTTATTCTACGAAAGTTCTATTAGTTTTATTTGTTTGATTTAAACTATAATAATTACTATTTGATGTAAATCAACTTTCAATAACGGTGATATGATATTTCTCTACAGTATTGGATCAAGAGTACAAGTCAACATTTTCAACACAACTATAGATTTTAGAATTTTTTTTCCTTAAAATAAATCTTAAAATTTTGATAATGATAGTTTTACTATATGTATAAATTCCCCCCCACCCCATGGTAAACCAGTGAAGTTAGGTTGGTCCATAGTTTTTAAAGGTGGTTTCACTCTTACAGTGAATTCTTGAAATAAATACATGTACATCACGGCCCAATGTTAAAAAGGCCCACTAAGACAAAGGGGGAGAAGAAGAGACCATCACCAGTGTCAGAGAGTGGGGCCCATCAAAGTAGCGCACCACTTGGTGGTCCCATCCTTGGTTGGCTCCAGCTGGCTGTACCCACTTCCTCTCAGCCGTTCGATCCCAGATCCCACCCTCCACATCCCCTGTTTCTCACCCACACGATCACATCACCCTCTCAACCAACCACAAACAGACACGTATAGAGCCCAAGGAGTTCTCCGCGTGACCTACGAGCCGGGGACCACAGCCCTGGCCCACAGAGCAAACGATGCGCATCACGTTCGGCACCCAATGCAACGTCCAACCTGGGCCCCACTACCTCATTGTTGGGTCCCATACACGGAATTCCATCCGTCAACGTTTGTGGGCTCCATCGATCGGACGGCCCATAGAACAAGAGATGAAAGATTGATGGGGCCCAGTGAGGTTTCTAGGGTTTTGTATACTTTTCTTCTATCGTTCATCTCCCTCTCCCCCCAACTTCATTGAACTCCATTTCTCACTCGCTTGTCCGAAGAGAAGATGTGATGGAATCGAAGGGCGACGGACGGAGGAGAGACGAGGCGATGGCGGCGGCGCAGCAACAGCAAAGGATAATAGTGCCGAAGCCGGAGCCGACGGAGATGGTAGCCGGGTTGCCGGTGCTGAGAAGGCCGGCAGGGGGGAGGACAAAGGACCGGCATACGAAGGTTGAGGGACGTGGACGGCGAATCCGGATGCCGGCAGCGTGCGCGGCGAGGATATTCCAGTTGACTCGTGAACTTGGGCATAAGTCCGATGGGGAGACGATCCGGTGGCTTCTCCAGCACGCGGAGCCAGCTATCATCGCCGCTACTGGTACCGGCACCGTCCCTGCCATCGCCACCACCGTCGGCGGCACGCTTCAGATCCCTACGCAATCGCAGACGACGCCGGTCACTGCTTCATCGACGACGTCAGCGGAGGAGGCCGAGGAGGCGGCGAAGAAGCGGCGAAGGACGAAGCTTCAACCAACGAGGGCGGCGGGGTCAAGCGCAGCCACGGGGTACTATCAGAGCGTGCCGGTGCATGATCCGATGTTGGGTGGGGCCGGAGCGGTGAGCATATCGACGGGGTTGGCACCGATTGGGACGGCGCAGGGGTTGGTGCCGATGTGGGCGCTCGGAGGTGCCGGCACGGTCGCTGGAGCTGGAAGAGTAATCCCGCCAACCGCGGTCTGGATGGTGCCCCCTTCTGCGACGACGATCGCCGGACCATCCGGTCAGCAAGCTCAAATATGGGCGTTCCCGTCGACCACCCAAATCATCAACCTCACGCCGGCGAGACCCGCTGCCGCGGTGTTCCCAGGGCTTAACATAACCGCTGGCGCCGTGGAGCACCAAGTAATAACACCGTCAGAGGGGAAACCGGAGTTACAACTGATGCACCGACGTGAAGCGGAGACCGAGGCGGTTGTGACTACGGAGGAGAACAACGATGACGACGAAGACGAAGAGCAGCAACGACAACAACAACCGCTCTCAAGCGCTGACGATTAAAATTTTTAAAATTTTCTTTCTTTTTTTTTTTTTTTAATTATGTGTTTAAATTTTAATTTCTCTTATTTTCAGGTTTTTAATTAATTAACAACCTTTTTTTTTTAAAGTTGGGCACGGTACTGGTAGTATGGCTTTCTGAGTCTCGGGGGCTGGTAGGGTCAGCACGTGCGCACGTGAGGATTTCTATGGTTACTTGCCTAACGCTTTAAAACTAGAGTAGGCTTTTAGGCTTAAGAGGTGGTTGGTGGTCCCCTTCTTAGTTCTTCTTGCCAAGTGGGTCAAACTTCAAAGGGTGCGGCTTCCGGGTTGGGGAGTGGGGAAGGGTTTGGGGTTGGGGGGAGAGTCCGGGCCCCGCCATGGTGTGGACCACCACGTGCCCGTCATGTGATGTTGGTGGAGCACGGGCCCCGACGCCGTCTCGGGAGGCCCGCCCGGATTGGTGGTCCCGGGAGGCAGAGGTTTTTAGGGGGTGGTGAGGGGCCCAGCTGGGAATGGGACACGCGTACCGTTTTAAATGGTGGTATGGTGGGTGGAGGTCCTGCTTATTTTGTGGTCTGACACGTAGATACCAAAGTGACCTGGCGAGCAATTTTTCCTTTCGCTTCTTTGCTTATGTCAGCACGGGGCCCCACATTTTAGCTGAAAAAATTAAACATATATATATATATTAATAAAATTAGCCAAATAATTGTGAAGACTTTTTCTAAATTTTAAGAGAGTTGATGGTTGGTTGGAAAATTAGAAAGCAGAAATATCCTACAATTAAGGTTAAAGAGGACTACTTTGTTTTGTTTTATTTTATTGAATGGAGTTCACAAAGGTCCTTCAATCAGAATAAGAGTTCAAATATCCCAAAACTTGTCTTTATTATGTGTGGATGGATAAACTCAAAGCCAGCAACATTGATTGGGCTCCACACCCTCCCACTCAAAAAGTTCCTATCTATTTCTTATTGCTATAAGTCGGACATATATGGCCCACCACTACTTTTTAATTTCTTATTATGGAAGAGTTCATCCACAAGTATTCCTAAATATTTGCATAAATTTTATCAAACTATAACGTTAATTATTTAAAAAATAAAATTGATTGAACAATAATAAAAACAAAGTGCTAATATGGTCAGGAACAAAATCAACTCATTGATTAAGGGCTCATACTGAAGAGTTTTGTTCTTAATATAAATAACACATGCAAAATCATCAATCAACATGGGTTCAATTGCCAGGTGGTTTATCTTAAAAGAGAGAGAGAGAGAGAGGAACACATAAAGCAAGTGGTAGTGACGCACAAAACCAAAAGATAAGGAACAAACTCAAAGCAACCAAGCGTGCATCTAAATAAAGCAAGTGCTTGAGGTTCTGAACATTAAGATTAAAAACATGAAGAGACTTGACGCCCTGAGTGGGATGAAAAGGAAGTCATGCTACAAAACTCATGGATAATATTGAACGAAGTGCCAAAACCTTTTATGGAAAGCAGATTTATTAGGTACAACAAGGACATAATAATATGATTCCTAATCACGGTTAGACTTTTCAAAACCACAAGCAGAATTGCTAACCAAAGAACTGGAATTGCCATCAAAATGTCATGACAAGGACCCCACAATGTTTGCTTGCCTCCACTCTGCAATGGAATATTAGGCAATTTTTCTTACACAATAAATTAAAGTCATTATCTTCTTATTCGCTTTTTATACCTATTGGAATAATAATGACCAAATGTTTAGCTGAGGAGGACACGCCTAACATGTATTCATTTGTAACAAATTTTGCCAAAAATGAGAAACATTGAACTAGAACAAGCAATCGATGTCGGCTAGTGTAATGCAGGCATGGGTGCAATCTCATTTCATTGTAATAACTTGTTGAATGGTATCTAGGTAAGAAACAATAACAGCATACCTTTAAATCTTGAAAAGCAAACTGGTTTTTTGCACTTTTTAGACTTACTTCTGAAGCAAATCATCATGGGCCTCAGCTTCATCAACACTTTGAGCTGCAGTTCAACATTGTAATACAGCAACCATTGAAAATCAACACCAAAGCATTATGCTGCTTCCTATTAAGTAGTTAGTTCATACAAACACAACAGTGCAGCCTATAGTAACAAGACATCTCCAATACCATCTACAAACAAGTATGCCAAAAATTAAGAAAAAATAAAAAAACCAATAAAATTGTATGTTCTCCTCAGTAATTTCAGAAACTGGTTCATCTGTCATAAAACAGCAGAATGAAAAGCAAATATAAAAAATCTGATTTCCTATATACTATTATTTAAACATATTGCTAATTCCATTCATAAATAAAACACAAAGAATTCAAATTTGGAAACAATATGAACAAAGCTTGGATAAAGCACAACAGAACAGTCATTGAATAAGGTAAATATTCCTAATACTATCAGCCTTCGTCAGCAGAAGAAGTGAACCTTTTTCTTAACTAGTAAGGTTTCACTCCAATTCTTTAATCAATGCCCGCTTTGCCTCCACAGTAATATGTCCTACAACTTAATAAATGATTATTGACGACGAGTTCCTAGATACTGAAGCACCCTTCAAAAGATTTCATTTGGTTTCCAGTTTCCCATAGTAAACTATTTGTAATAGCCAATGAGATAAAATCGTAATTCAAAGGAAATGCAAGAGACCCTCTTGCCAAAATAAGCACCGATCAGAATCAGTCATGGGTCATTGAAAAACACCAATAAAATGAAGTTGAGAAGATATACAAATGCCTACACAAATGTGCATCATCTACTGAACATGAATGCAAATAAACATTACACAGCATTAGTTTACAGCGGTTTAAGAAAGCCACTTATATGTGCAACAGGAAGAAAGACTAGCAGAAAATATGATGTTTCCATCCATGGGCGGCATTCACAGAGAACTCAACAGGAAGCAATCTAAACCTGTGATTAATTGCTGCAGCATAAAAAGAACTCCATATGTATAGGAAATAGGGTCAAGCGCAACAACAGAACATCAGCATAGCTTTTATCAAAGTCAAGTACTCCTCTATCATAACTCTCGAAGAGTGGATGAAAATTAAAGATGTCATGCATAAATGATAAATGGCTCATTGAAACAATACATTGAATAAAACCATTTTCATGTCAGAAATTTCTATATACAACTTGTTAGAAAGGTTATATTTATTCCCACTAGTATTTTATGGCAATAGTTTGGTTACCAGTAAGCACCAGTAACCTCTAATGTTACATAAGACACACGCAATTTAATAAGACATACGCAATTTAAACTTAGATATACAGAATATAATTAAGGGTCTGCAACAGTCAGACCCAAAAAAAATTGTGGCTCTTAAATTGCTGAACATGGCACCTGCTCGTAGAACTTCTGGTATATCTAAAGGATATCACTATCACCTAGAGAAAAAATTGACATGCAACACCTTCAAGTGAGATTTGATGAGTGGAAGAATTGACCAACCACAAGGAAGGGCAGTCAGATTTGTGCAAAACATAAGTTGATGGCACATTCTTCATGAGCCTAATGTATAAGTGAAACGGGTTTGAGCTCCAATCAGAAGCTCCACTCCCTTGGCTGCACAAGAATTAAGAGATATTTGCTCAGAATGCACTTATTTTAAGTTGGAACAGCACAAAGACAGTACAGTTGGCATACGCAGAGAAAAATAGAGAACATCAAAAGACTAAATTGAATGTCATGTTCTAACCTATTAGGAACCCAGCTACTGGAATTTGACTAAAACATCTGTCACCTTTTTCAAGAATATTCCTGAAAGTTAAAAAATAAGCGATGTTAAACAATTTGTAGTTTAATCAAGTGGTCAAACAGTCATAAAGAATGCATTTTTACTTGGTGTACTTGGTGAAGAATGGATCTCTCATGAGATAAAGAGCCAATATCCGCTTTCTTCGTTTTATCTGATTCAAAAATATGCAAACCTACTTCAGCCAAAAAAGAAAAAAAAAAATCTACAAACAATACCAAAGAATAGAAATGATTCCCAAGGTCAAGAGCATTAAAAAATAAAAATAAAAATATCATAAAGAATGAATGTAGCAAAATGCCCAAGAAAAACAAACTATGCACACCTCTTCCTTTTCGCTGCTAGAAAGATGGTAACATAACTCTTTGCTTCTGCGTTTGGGATTTGTAGCAAATGAAAGAAAGCTAATTCCAGTGAGGTCCACCCCTAATGAAACTGCCCAGGGAAACCATGAACGAATTCCATATTTTCTAATCAATAGAACATAAAGAAGAGGCCTCATGATACTGAGCACCTCCCCTGTCAGTAACAACTGGCTTGAAAGCCCTTTCTCAAACCAAATGGAAGAAAAAGTAGGCTTTTCCACAACTTCAGCTGCAAGAAAACCATCAAAATAAACAAATCATTCTCACCAGACCTATAAACAAGTAATAATTTCTAACCAAAAAAAACCCAAGTGCGTGCAGTACCAGGGGGTTCATAACTCTGTCTAAGCCTCTGCCTCCACATTGGATCAGAGGATATCTTAGCATTCTCTCCAAACCGACTCAACGCTGCCATAGCTCTCCTTTCCAGATGTGGAGGTATATCACCATAAAAATTTTCAACTGGTCTTCCATCACGCCTGATTCCACCTTGAGTGACCCAGAGATCCTTACTCTTTTCCGAATTAACAGTCCCCCCTCCTTCCAAAAGCATCTTCCATCCACTATCCCTAAGCATCCCTAGCCTAACTAACACCCTGAATTCATTCATCATAACAAGACACTCAATAAAAAAAAATCAAAATAAAAACAATAAATTTGCTAGAATAAGCAATACATAGTCCCTATTGTTGTGCTTCAATTGAACGAAAACAAGAAAAAGAAAATTTTACTCCTCCATCCAATTTCTTTTATTTTCATAAAAATTCAAACACAAACTAAATAAATAATCTTACTTCGTGGCCTCGGTGGCAGCAATGAAATTCCACTTCCCATCATCACCAAAAAAGTGCTGAGCCGCGACCTCAACCACAGTCTCCAAATTCTTAAGCGCAGAGACACACAAAGTCCAAGGGAACGAAGAGGAGCTTTCGGAGCCCATGGAACTAGTCCGGGACGGAGCAGTGTCGATGATATACTGATTGACATCGCCGGCAATGCCCAGAAGCGCATACACTATAGGAGAAGACCCAAAAACACTTGAAATCGAAGAAAAAGAGGGAGATTGCGAGGAGATAAGAGAAGACAAACAGGTTACCCAACAATAACAGAACCTGCTTCCGGGCCGATCTCGGAGTTGGAGAAGCGCTCCGGGAGGAGCCATGTGATGCCCTAGATAGATCATTAAGGAGCACAACGTTAGGGTTTACAGAGAAAAAGGATTCAGATATAGAAATTGAGATCAATGGAAGAAAGGAGAAGGGATTTACGTTTGCTAGGGATTCGAGAGAGTGGATGAACTCTTGATTTCTTCGAACCCATGCCTTGTAGACCTCCATGAATGAATGATCTCCTTCGCTCTTCGCTCCTCGCGCTTCAAGGTCGTCTCTTTGGTTATTCCAAGATATTTCGATGATGCCTCAGAGTTTATATAGGGAGGCTTTGCACGAATCTTGAGGAAGAGAACGGACGGTGAGAAGAAAACACAGTATAACATGGTATTTGTGAATTTACTTACAACCTTGGGAAATCTTTGTTCGATTTGTACTTAGGTTCCAATTTTTAGTTGGAGTTAATATCAAAATCACCGTCTATTTTATGTTTTTTTTTGCACTTTTAGTCCCTTAAATATAAAATTCGTCTTTTTGATTTTTATATTTACACATTTTTGTCTTTTTTAATCCCTCAAATTCATCAATTAAAAAGACCAAAAAAAACAAATCTGTCAATTTGAGGGATCAAAAAAACAATAATGTGTAAATATGAGAACCAAAAATACGAATTTTATATTAAAGAGTGTAAAAAAATAAAAAATACAAAATAAATGAATCATTTTGATATTTTGACCTGGTCAATTATCACTATGCCCTTTAATATATATATATATATATATATTATATTTAAATAATAATTCTCCGTTTTTATTTATTTCTTTTTTAAAATTTTTTTTAATAAAAAACCATTCGAAATGTTAAAATTTAATCGATCAATATATTTTAAAAAAATTTTGGTTTAATATTCTACAGATATGCTCCTGGTTACTTAAAAGTTATAAGCTTTAAAATTTAAAAAAAAAAAAAAAAACTAGTTTTTTTTTTACCAAATTTAGCAATAAGGCTTTTATTGTATATTTGCATGTTTTATACCAGCGCAAATTAATCAATCCCCTTGATATTATTAATGCCAAAACCACAAAACAATTGCTACATTCCAAGAATATCAAGTTCTCAAAGCAAATACTAACATAACATTCTGCACAATATCATCATGAATGAATATGACAGTCAATAGAAGGACTGTCAAACAAATACAAGCAAAATTTATGCTTATTTTTCTACTGTACAAGCAAATCAATGAGAAAAAAAAATATATGCTGGAGCTGAACAATTAGAACAGAGTATTGAATGTAAGCAAGGTTGCAGCAAGGGAAAGTATGCAGAATAGAAGGGAAGGGATTAGGGTGATGTTGAGAAGCTTCTCTTCACCGAAATAACCCGCCAAAGTTATTGTGCCATCGGCCACCACTCGAGCTAATGTACCAGCTTCTGTCGATAACAAACCGCCATTGAAGGTTCCTCGTGCAAGCCTTGATGACATAACTCGAGAGAGAAGAGATAGATTGACACCTAGATTAGTTCACCAGAAATTTCATCAGAAAATGGCACATGATGAAGCAACAAAATTTTGATTCTTTGAGCAAATAAACCCAACAAAAATCAAGTCTTGCAGTTATTCCTAGTACTTGTTACAAGCAGCAGCAATTGATCCTTAATTCTGTGTACATGCATAGCCAATGGTTAAATAATGATCACTGGTTAGCTATTCAGAAGGGTCCTTCTTTCTATAAAAAGCTGATTCTTATTTATGGAAATGCAGTTAAGTTTGTTACTTCATCTGCGGTTGAGATGAAGTCGCACGAGTGAAATGGGAGAGTTCAGGAAGTGAGGCAACTCATTACTAACTACTGTGTGTCTCAAACATAAAACCAAGGCCCTGATGAAGTTGTGTGTTCTACAGGTTGGTGCAATAAAGTGACAATGTAAGTATCCACAAGACTTGATGTACAAAACAAATTGACAAAAAGAAACATAAGACCTTTTTTATAGCACATGAAGAACTTTTATCAGGAAGCATAAAAGAGAAATGAGAAGAGCAAAAAAGTATTCCTCAATATGTAGGACATCTCTGACAATTAGATAAAAACAATATGCTAATCACTTAAGAGGAGTAGATCTTTCAACTAGAAATCTGGTTACCTTCAAGAACTTCAGCAGATACAAATGTGATAAGTGCAGAAGTAACATATTGTGGTACGGAGTAAGGGCTTGTCACCCGGAAGCTAAAAACTATACCAATCAATAGCATGACTTCTGATGCAAGTAATATTTGCCTGCAAAGAAATACGGTCATCATATGTGAAGAAATTCAACAGTGCATTAACTGGATAAAAATGTGAAAGATGATATTGCAGCAAAAAAGCCCAAGTATGTTAAGGAAGTTATGTATAGAATTCCTTGCAATGCCTCGGGCTATATTGATATCTGTTGTGGTAACTAGCAAATGAAGATGGTACACAAGCAAACTAATTTTGTGAAGACGTATTCAACGTAAAATTATAGTGGAGTACGTCATCCATCCCCATTTCCACATCTTAGTCTCCACAAGTCCTTTGGGGAAATAGGTGGAATAAGCTTGTTGGTTTATCATTTTGAACCTCAACATATCTCCATGAAATCTTCAACATTTTGATATTGCCCTCCAGAGTCCCACTGGTGTAACTGTTTGGAGGACTAATCCCTCTCACTTCGCCCATTTTTAGATTAAGCAGATAACATGTACAGACTTGTAAATGTCTAATTTCAAAAATAGCCACTCTGTATAGGTGAAATAAGCATGACTTTATTAAAAGAAAAGCAGTGAAGTGACAAGAACATGTATTCCAATACAGTCAAAGAAAATTAGGGATCACGTATAAATATGTTTGATCAGAGCCTTCAACAATACTAGTAGAAGCCAAATCGGCATCAAGTGTAACCGAGACTTACCTGTCCTCAAACAAGTTGGTAATATAGCTTCCGACTATAGCATTAACTGGAAGAACCGTCAGACCAAGAATTGCTAGAAATATAGCCACTGAGCTAGTTGACCAACTAAAGTAGAATGTTGTGATGACACTTGATTCAGACAGCAAAATCTCCATGGCATATTTCAGCATGAAATAGATTAATAATTGGACCTGTAAAGGAAAATACTGATTCATCACCTATTGCTGGATCAACATAGCATAACGCATCATTATCAAATAAAATTCTTTACATAAATGTTGTATAATATGTACAGTGAAAAATGTGAACCTTCACAGACGGTGTAAGCAATCTATATGCTGAGGAAATTGAATTCGCAGGTTTATGAGAGTCTTCAGAAGATTCTTCACTTTCATCAAACTCTTGGTCAGCTTCTTCATCTTTCTCAACTTCTGAAGTTAGCAAAGGATGCCGGATACCATCTTCCAGTCCTTCAACGCGTCCTATGACAATGGACATGCAAAGCTCAATAAATGACAAAAGTATAAATAAATTGATCAAATAAGTAAA
Organism: Dioscorea cayenensis subsp. rotundata; assembly: GCF_009730915.1. Classification (NCBI taxonomy): domain Eukaryota; kingdom Viridiplantae; phylum Streptophyta; class Magnoliopsida; order Dioscoreales; family Dioscoreaceae; genus Dioscorea; species Dioscorea cayenensis. The sequence continues at coordinate 20,340,936 of NC_052484.1, read as the reverse complement.
TGCGCATCTTTAATTCTTTTTTGTTTCAGCTTTTAACAAAGTTTGTCAAATGCACCCCATATGGGAAAAAAATAACTACAAACTAAATGAGAAGGAACTCGACTTTGACTTTCACTTTGAAATAGCAAACAAAAGAATACCAAGGTATATATATTTCTGGTGCTCAGTGGAATGACTGAGAGAGAGAATCTGCGGCTGGTGGGAAGAGCCGTGCCCAAGAGGATGCGGGGCATTCGTCATGTCATTGTCATATCTTATGAATATGCTGCAGCACCGGACCAAAGCCAGTCTTCGTTCATTTAATCTACGTAACCTCAGGACCTGGAGATCCTAGATACTACAAAAGAATCTTGATGCCTTACTGGAGAGAAGTTGGCACTAAAGTCCTCTTTGGGTGAGAATATTGATTCAATTCTCCATGGGGAAGAGTTACATAGGAAACAATGATTGCGACTTACTTGGCTCTAAGGGGGAGATGCAAATACCAGATTCCTCAACATTGCAGCAAACAGCTGCAGGAACCACAATCCTGTCCCTAGTACTTGTCATAATAACACAAGAGTTGAAAGGGACGACAAGATCGGAAAGGCTTTTACATCACACTTCTGCTCACTTTTTGGCTCCAAGCGCACTTTTCACTTCAAATTCAACTAGTCCAGATTGCTTCCATCTAAGCCACATGTAGATCTCTCCTTCTTAGAAGTCCTTTTCATTCTGGATGAAATCAAAAAAGTCACTTTTGATATCGAAGCCAAGAAAGCCCCTAAGCCCGATGCCTTCCTAATCTTTTTCTTACAGAAGTATTGATCAATCATTCAAAATGAACTAGTAAAGCTTTGCCACGATTTCTACTGGGCTACTACTAACATAGAGCGTCTAAATTGGGCCAATATTGCTCTTAGTTTCAAGACAGAGATCCCTGATAGCGTCTTAGACTTCCACCCAATTAGTCTAATAAAGTTGGCTCTCCAAATTATCTCCAAGATTCTAGCAACCTAGCTCAGTAAAGTTTTGAATTCACTCATGGACCTCACCCAATCGGCGTTCATTAAATATAGGTGCATCAATGATAACATTGTCATTGCTAAAAACTAATATTTAGCCTCTAGAAGCGTCAGATTCGTAGCTACATTCTGATAGATTTCGGAAAAGCCTTCGGCATGATTGACTAGGACTTCCTCATCGACTTGCTTGATGCACAGGGATTTGGGCCGTATTGGGTAGGATGGATCAAAACCCTTCTTCACTCCTCCAAAACAAGTGCTCTTATCAATGGAGCTCTGCACAGTTACATTTGTTATCAGTGTGCACTAAGACAAGGTTTTCTTCCCTTCCTATTTGTTTTAGCCATGGCCGTTCTGTGCTCCATGTTCACACATGCTCTCACTTCCAGGGTGCTCCATCAGGTGCCTCTTGAGAGGTGGGGAAGCATGTGTCATCTTTAATATGCAGAAGATCTTATCATCATAACTACCCGGGCATCAAAGACTTGAGCATTATAAAGCTCATTCTTTATCTCTTTACAATTTACATGTAAATGTGTCCTTGCTATAAATCTTTAGAACGCTTGTTTGCACTGATCCAGGTTTGTACTCACACAAACTTTCATCAATTTAACTACTACCTTAATAATTCCATTTGGAACTTTCACCTCTCAATCCAAAAAAATGTTCCTTTTTTTCAAGAGGCGCTGTTTCCTAGCCTTCTGGTTCCATACGGTATGAATAATCAAAGATGGGGGGTTTACATTTTTTTTGGCACAACCGTTGGGTCCATGGTCAAGACCCTAAGCATATCTGGCCAAAGCTTTTCATGGATTTAGAGCAACTGATAGGCACTGTCCAAGATCTCCTTCCTACCTTGCCTCCTTTTCTCCCAACTGATCCCATTTTCTCCGAAGCCAACATGAGGATGAGAGGATCACACATCCTCCGCCTAATAGCTACGATCTCAAAACTTAGAGTTTAGCCTCTAACAGGAAACTCATGGTTAAATTTTTCTATAATTTCCTCAACAATAGATAGGGTGCAATGTCCTTACACTGAAAAGTTGCGAAAAAGGTCTTATCCTAAGGAAGTTAATATCTTTGATTAGCTGGCCAGGGCCAATAAGCTTTGGACAACCTTAGAACAAGGGTTGTAATAAACTCTTAATTGCAACTTGTGTGCTCTGTCGTGAATGTAAAACCATTTTACCCACATATTCGGTATTTCTCATTAACCCAAATTGTTGGGAGAGCTTTGGGACCCTTGGCAGTTAAGCCTTGAACCCTATCTTAAGTACACTTAGGACTTATAGATTTGGGGAATTGTTTGGAACATTTGGCTGGAACAAAACGACAGTATTTTTATCTATAGATCACTCCTGCCTATTTTAATTATCTTAAAAGCTAATGATACAGGCAGTCATCTCTGTGGAGTGAAGTCTAGAGTTCCTCAAGTCTCATGTGGTCAACCCTGTTCCATCTACTAATTGTTTCCAAGGTGTTATCATTATCTCTTAGTTTTGTTAGTGGTCATCCACCCTTGGTGGATGCCACTCCTTCGAATTCTGTTATTGTATTATGTTTTTGTAATTATCTATGTACTTGCTTTTTTCTACCTCCAGTTTTATAAATATATATATATATATATATGTATGTATGTATGTATATACATAAACCAAGGTCATCATCAAATTTTACATACCAGCATCAGCATCCTGAGTGTTGTGGTTCTTTCCAAAGTCACGAACGGGCTCTTTGAATGAAATCCATAACCAAATTAAGTATGCAAGCCAAGCAAGAGCCATAACCCAGCCAGGTAGGGTACTTTGACTGAAAGTCAGGGAGTAGATTTTAAACCTAGTTTGAAGCAAGCCAGCAAGAGCAGGACCGCAAGCCATTCCGAGAGCACTGGCACTAACAAAACCTGCAGAAGCTTGCATGCGAATTTTAGCAGGTACACAGTCACTGATATATCGCCGGTTCACAGCCCTTGCAGAGCCTAACCTGCAAAACAGGTGTACTTCTTATTGAAAATGTCAACAAAGTTAGACTAGATGCAACAAGTATGAGTGCAAAGAGTGCAAACATTGCACAGAGATCTAAAAGATAAAATTCATGATGAAGATTAAAGATAATTTAGTTGCTTAAAAAGACACCTGAAAACATTCAGATGCACATGGGTGGGCAGAAGCCCATCACAATTGCGTCTCAGACTAGACAGCCATGTAAAGTAATTTGAAGTTTTAACGTGAACAGAGTCAGCATCAGTTTAGCATGAAAAAAGATTAAGTGAGACAAAGCACTGATCAAGTTTCATGCATATGGTGCATCTATAGCAAGAACTGTGCCTGGATGCATATCTGTGGATACAAATAGTGATACTAATTCACACTTAGCTCAGTATAATTAAAAAAGGATTACAAGTCAGAATCTCGTTACTTCCATAAAGTATTTACTTACCCACATAAAAGACGGCCAATAAGAAGAACTGCTAAGGAATTCAGGTCATAAGCCAGGGCATATAACACATTGCCCAAAAAGAGCATGATGCTGCTGAATACCAGGGGTCTGAAGTAAGATTTATTTGACCACGCGCTAAAATAAACTGAAGAAAACACTTGAGCAACAGCCATTGACCCAATAATCACGCCACAAACAGTTGCAGCAGCTCCAAGGCTCAATGCGTAGTCATCTGCTGTTGGAACAATAATATATGTATTCACCATGTAAAGGAAAGTGTTGACTAAGTTCAAGAGAAGGGACATGAAATGGTATCTTTCATCATCAACATGATCTTCAGTAGGTGTATCTTCTTGGATAATAAGAGCACCTTGTCCAAGAAACTCAAGAAAATTAGTTGAATGTGTAAGCTTGTCCACAGAAGAATTAATTAAATCAATAACAGGGTCCTGCATCATATATAACATGTTGTCAACACATAAAATAACCGAAAGTGTTTACCAAATAAGAGAGATTTAAGTTAAACTGCAAATCTCATGAAACGAATAAAACCTTTAGAGCAAGAGATGGTTGATCATAAATGGACAAGTAACTTCCTTGACGGTCTTGAAGATCAGCAAGATTGCGAGATAAGGCTCCCACAACAGCTCCTATACCCTGCTTATTAAGAAAGGAAAGCTTAATAGCATGTAATGTAATTCAGGGGAATACCCATTTGCCACAACCTCATGCAAAAGAGTAATGGGAAAAAGCATATATATATATATATATATATTAGTGGAGAAGCGCTGTCACTATCATGGGATAGAGGCTTATTAGTTTCTAGCGCATCTGAAACCTCAATTTGTGAATTTCTGAGTTGGAACTTGGAATTTACCACATGCTTGAAGACCTGCTGTAGCTGGGAATAAGGGTGATTAGATCGAGTAGAAACATAGTAATCTGTGAATTTATAGCCAAAGCGTTTGTCAAACTTCTTAAGTATCTTGCGGATGCCAGTAGCATTCATATCAACAAACTTCAGCAACTTCAGAAGATCATGCCCCACTGCTCTATAAGCTTCTCGCAGTTCAGATATTTTGGAAATGTCTGGCTGCTCTGCAAGAAGAGCACGCTCCTTACCCAAATTTTCAAGCCTACTAGCAAGAATCCCTTGTTGTTCCAGTAAGAAAAGGACAATCTTCTCAATCTGGAGGGATATAAAACAAGTTATATTACTTCATTCAGATCTACTCCAAATAAGGGAACTTGATAAGCTCCATGCATATCTTCACACTTTTCAAAGTTAAAAATAATCCTAACCAGAGAAATATTAACTCCAAACTATAAAGCATAGGAAGAATGTTATGGAAATACAAGGACAGGGACCAGCGCTACCTATATTTTCCTAATAATTTACTAAACCTTATATATTTACAAGAATTAGACTATGAGCATTAAAAAGAAAGCCTAAATGGATACTATTGCTGATTCAACATGGTACTGAAATTACCAAAAATTGAATCAATATTGTATTGAATTATTTTTAGAAAAAATTCTGCAACTTTATTTTCAATTCATAAGTGAAAATCTATTTTTCATTATTTATTTATTTTTTTTAATAGAAATTTCAGCCCTAGTTAAAAAAATAAAATTTGTGCAAGTGTAGATATATTTCAATTAGGTCATAATGCATAAGGCAACACAGAATAAGATATAATACGATCAAACCATCTCCAAGCAGCCCTTTAACATGGACATTGTAAACCAAATCAAAGAAGAATTGGGTATTAGACACTTTCTCTCTAACTTTAGGCATTTCACCTCCATTCAACCATAAACAAATGATAGAGTGATCTACACAGATATGTGACTGCAAAACAATGTCTGAACTCTAAATATTAAATATTTAAGATGTTCAGAATATGTCAACTGCACTTATTCATGAGACAAAAGTTATGGTTATGGTGAAAGAACTATGTGTCAACTCATGCAAAGTACACATTTTACAACTATAAGAACAATCAGAAATGAAAACAGTCATGTGACCCTGCAACCAGGCAAACTATGTATGTACATCAGAGATACCTGTTCATCAAGCATCCTTGAGAAGTCTTTAAGAACTTGGCGACGATCTCTTTCATCTATGCGGCTCTGTTGAGCATACTGCTTTACTCTCTTCTTCATCAACTTATAGTTGATATAGTACCTGCAAACAATAAAAGTACTATGATGAAAGCTTGCAATGGTACATGGAGATTGACTGCACTCACTAAGGTGTACACATTTTTGTGCAAAACACTCAGAAATGTTCAATTGATGTCATTGGTCATGATTTAATATCAGACAAGTACTTGTAAACAAAATATTTGCTCGTTGCAAGCAGTAAAATTTGCTCGATTAACCATAGTATTTTTTACAGTAAAAAAACATTGTATACAAAGGCAAAAAAGCATAAGTTTTGTTGTTTCTTTTTATGGTCGTCTTAACTGACTCGTAGAATATCACATTGGACACAGACCAGAGAAGCAAACAAAATAAGTGCAGGTGTCAAAGCAGATGAAGTTTAGAACAACATTTGGTTTCTTATGTGTGAAGAATGGTTTAGAAATGTTCAAGGGAAAAGAAATTTAGAAAAGCATTTATAACCAAATAGCAATTACAATAAAAATTATTATTAATGACAAAGAAATCAAACTAGTAATCTGGAACTTGATCGCCATCATAATGATGAATGAAAAATAAGGTGCAGACATACCCTTTCCATTCTGGAACTTGATCTGCCTGCAATCTCTTTCCAAAATTAACCATCTTGATATTGAATATCAGCCTACAATGGTTTGGACATACAACAAAAGACAACTTAGTAAAAAGAGATCAAAGATAAGTATTTACTTGTCAAATAATCTAAAGTTCAGCTTGTTGTCCTCGTTTGACAATTGCAAAATAGAATCATAAAAATTAAGCAACAACATCTAGATTTAAAATATTTCTATCTGGAAAACTGTTACCATGTCAGAATCATAGCCTCACACGAAATTATCAGGAGAAATTTAACATGTACAATATAAAACTATAGAAAAGGATAGACAAGTACACAGTAAAAATGAATTGCGGGGTCAAAACAATCAAAAGTCGGCCATGAATTCACCATTGCTTATCTATTTATTAGATTTAACCTTTTTATTACTTTACAAAAAATTCACTATGGGATTTTATTTTTTTTTAAAAAAAAAAGAGGTGATAAACCATGAGCATGTAGTAAAACTTTGCCCAATTTTCACTTTAAATCTTAAGTTCTCAATTTTATTAGTTTTAAAAGAATATCAAAGATTTTGTCATAGAAGCAGTGAATAACAATTGGGAAAGTAATCAAATATACAAAATTATGTGGAAAGTAAACCAAGCCTTTGCTGCTCAATTTGCAAAATATGCAAATTAGAGAAAAGTAAACCAATCTTCTACTCATCAATTTGCCAAATATGTAAATAAGATTATTCAGTTTCTACCTCCTCCTGTAAATTACAGCGGAGAGCATTCATGGAGAGAATTTAAATCCAAAATGAACTTTCAGTAATATATGCAATCTAATTAAAAGTAATTATGATTTTAAAGTCGAAGCCAAATGCTGAAGACCACAATAAATCAATCAGAGAAAAAATTTGAAGTAAAAGGTCATGCAGCAACACCCACAGAACTAACTATCCAGTGAGAGGCCACAATCATGACAGCGCAAACAACCATGAAATTTCCAGACAAAAAGATTACTGACGACGCCAAAATAAAGAGCAACAAAAAATAATATTAATTAATAAATAAATAGCTTAGAAAGCTTACGTAAGAAAAGAGTAAGGAAAACCAAAAGCATTTCATCCAAATTAATGGTCATGCTGGAATTGTCTGGATGCCCAAAAGAAGTCAAATCCAAAACAAACTAAAAGAAGAAACTTTGAACCAAAACTCCAAATATTATCATCAAACAAGCATCCCTTATCAACCTAATAGATCTAAATCAAACAAAAAAAGAAATTTCAAGCTCTAACAAACAGAACACATAAAAACACAAACTTCATCCTGAAAAGCAATCAAATTTACAAAACCTCTCATCCTTTCCAGTCAATCATCCACCCACAAAACAACATGACAACAAACATCTCCATACATTCACCAAAAACAACAAGCTAAATGATCTAAACAGCCAGCCAAACCAACCGCAAAGAAATCAAAGCACTTCACAACCTCAAATCACAACCACAAACTTCAATCCCACCACAAACAACAACAACAACGAATCCGCCCTTCCTCGACCTCCTTATCAAACTCATTAAATCTCAAGAAACATCAGCACAGATTTAGAAAAATAAATAAATAAATAAACACATTACCAAAGATGAAACAGCAAAATCTAACGATTCAGCGCTTAGATGACCGTCAGCAAACACTTTCCGGCAAAGAATCAGGGGATCAAACAAGCAAAGCAGGGAGAGAGGAGGCTAGCTCTCGGCGCGATCTCTGCTCTGCTTGGCATTTCGTCGAGCATTTAATATGCATGAAATGAGAGGCTTGAATACGTTGGAGAGTACTGGAATAAGACGAAACACGGCATTCTTTTTCTGGGACGTGAATCTAACGAATGAGTAATAATCCAACGGCTGAGATTTCATCTACGGATTTAGAAAGTGGTGATGAGATCGCGCTGCACAATAATGGATCGATTGCAGCATGCTTGTTTCTATGATCCGTGATTGAAACTGCAGCAGGTGGTGGAAACGTGGTCCACCCCAACCAGCTCGGCCTATTTTTGTCGATTGCTATTTTTTTAATAATATTTAATTAAATACTAATAGATTATTTTGAAAAACGTATCCATGTTTGGATTTTGTAATTGTGCTCATTTCTATTTTTACTCCATATTTTTATTGATTTATTACATTATTATTCATATGGTAGGTGAATGTAGCCGTCAGATTTACTATTATAAAATTATGATTTATGATATATATTGTTTATGAGAATTATATAAGGGTAAATAGACATATATTAAAGTGGAGTGGAAGAGAGTGATGGCGTAATGTGTAACTCTAATCTTCTAATAGGAAAAACTACAGTCACGTTCTGCTCTCGAGAATGTAGACATACACTACTGTACCTCATTAAAAAAAATTTTGTGTTTACGATTGCTTTGTTTTTCTCATGATTTGTGTTTAATTTTATTAACAATTTATTATTTTGATCACACACATATGAGTCGTTACTCTATTAACCTCATGCTTTGGTAAATTTTTAGGGGTTGTTAAATCACCTAGTGTATTTTTATGTTGCCATTTTGACAGTGCTTTTTATTTATATATATATATATATATATATATATATATATATATATATTATTGTGAGGATCAATGTATATTTTTTTTAATTTAAAAAAAAATTAAAATACTAGTTTTTATTAAACGAAATTTAATGAATTTATAATTTTGATAATTTTGGCTTAAATGGGATCTCATTTTGCAATTCCAGCTTGATTATTATAGAAATGTACTCATCAAAATAATTATCAAAATTTAAAGATTTAACTTTAGAATAAAAGAAAACTATATTTTAATAAACTACTATATTTGTTTTATTAAAAATATAGTTATTGAAACTTAGATTTAAATGAAGACAACATTATTGTTTGAAAAACTAAAACTATATTTTTACTTAATTTAGTTACTCTTTCCGTTTTTTTTATCTATCGTGAATAACCGAATCTCACATACCAAGAAAGTTAGTTATTTCACATAATTTAATAAAAAAAATTAGTTATCTTTCCAAAATTACCCCTAATTTATATTTTTACATTTCTCTCTCATATTAAATTTCAAGAAGTGAATTAAATAGTGTTAGGGTAACTTTAAAAAAAAAATAATAAATGTTTTTTAATGTTCAAAAATAATAGGAACATAGGTTTATGACAGATAAAAAAAATGGAGGGAGTAATAAATAAAAAAAATACTGGAGTTTTATTAATATAAATATAGTAAACCACAACATTCAACTATTATTACTAGTAGAAAGTTTGCACTTTTGATTTTGAGTGATTTTTTTTATTATTATTAAAACATAAATTTATATTTTTTTTATTGATCCGATGTACCTATATTTATTTAAAAAATCTAATTGATAGATAATGGGGATCAGACAACTCAATTATCATTGATATTTGTCTTTTCCTTTATTGTTAATAATAAAATCTCATCGAGCTTTGAAAAAAAAAAATTGAATCATTTATTTCAAGGGAGCATAAGGAATATATCATGTAGCCAAGCAATCCAAATGAAGTAGTAAGATGACCTGGACAAAACGTTTAGTTTATGGGGAAAATTAGGTGATGGCCCACATGAGTTGGTGGGGGACTAGTGTGTGGCCCTCTTTTTATGCTCTTAAACTCTTTTCATAAAAAGTGGATAAATCATATATATTAAACCGCAGAAAGAACACACAGGATCCAGGAAACAACAACAGCAATAAACCCACTAGCTGTGGATCAAAAGCAATAAAAATAGAACAAGAGCAGAAACAAAAAAAAGGGACCAAAAGGTCCCCACCGGACAGAAACAAAGATCCGCTATCCAGTTATCAAATATATATATATATATATATATATATATATATATATATATATATATATATATATATATATATGCATTAGATTATGTCCATAATAATAATTTTTTAAAACAAAAAAAGTTAGTGAAAAAAATGAAGGTTTTTGTTTCATGGTGGAAATCTCAATGATGGGAAGCAAGTTCATTGTGTCAATATTATGCCTAGCATGTCAAATTCCAACCTTTTCTTTTCTTCTATAGTGACCTTTCACTCAATTCAAAGGCCAGATGATATTTTATCATTAACATTTTTTTTCTTTTGCTTTTCTTCTATTTGAAGTTAGATAATTATGTTGGTATAATTTAAAAAAAAAATAGATAAATCACCAAAAAAAATATTTTAGATATACTGTATAAAAAGATCAGAGGACATGGAAAAGTACAAAATACGATATAATGGAGTCTAGGCCACCAAAAATCATTGATGATAGTTGGGTGATCTTATATCAATAGGGACAAATTGGGTTGTATGGCAAAATTTTTAAAAAATAATTGTCTAAAATAATATTTGTGTAAAAATTACCTTTTTAAATCCAAGTGTTTGGATTCATTAAGGTAGTGTTTGTTTCAAGGGATTTGGTGTCACACCCACCCCTTCTACCGAGGTAAATGTGGCACCCATCAGTTAAAAATTTCTTTTTAACTGGAAACCTGACACCTCTCAGAAACCAAATCAGACTTACAAATTACAATTTACAACTTTACACCAACTGCAGGATTCAAATACAGAAATACAACAAATATAATAACTCAAATTTGTGGAGTACAACCGCTACTGAGATCACGATACCAACAAATATAAAGAAAAGTATGGGACCCATCGCAGTCTTGGACTTAACCCTCGACTAGCTCTAAACTTGAACAGCGATCTAGGGTCTTGCTCCTCAGATACTGACGACATTCGGTTGGTCGGTAGTGGCTTAATAATTTTCAAATACTCAAATACGATATATATAAAGTATATAAATACCAACTTTTTCAAATAATTTTTCCAACTTTTCCAAAAATACCGAATTCTAGCAAAATACATTTTTAAAGAACTTTTGAAACATAAATTCATCACAAATCAATATCAAATCAATTTTCAGGAAAATCCAAATTGTTGTGAGAGATCTGCTCCTAAGAGCTGACAATGGGCTCGCCCTCATCACAACTCAAAATAACAAGTAATATAAAAACCATTCTCAATTCCACGACTGGAAAAACTCTCCCCACTTAGCCGCGTCGCGACTAGGGTTTGGGAGCCGCAAAGTCTTCATAACCTCGACGTTGGCCCAGCGGTCCCGTGTGGTGACTCGGGATCCCGATGTATCATCCAATCGGGGCTCCACGCTCCCACCGATCCGACAAATCAACACTCGAGTCCACCACGCCACCTCTAAAGGTGGCCCGTGGGGACCCACTCTGCAGATGGTCGGGCCTTGGCCGTCACCATCCAAAACCAACATGTAAAATGTAGCGATAATACTAATCCGTATAAATCACATCACATGGTCCTTATCCAGGGACAAGCATTCACATCACGAAAATAAACATCATTTCCACAAAGCGATGTCGAAAAGTATAACAATCGATAAAACCAGAGTAAAATCCGGATCCATGATACCATTCCTATTCCGGGAATGAAAACCAATTCCACAAATATTGTTGGTAAAACATTTTTAAAAATGCTCACATGATTTCACAAATCATTCCAAATCAAAAGCATATATAACCATAGAAATAAATACATGAATTGAATAATTAAATCACATATACATGTATTTTTCACTATTCACAAATCACGTATAATTATACTGAAAACCCGATGTATCAATACGATTGTCGGGGAACATCAATGACAAGTAAATATACGTATACCCTCAACATTATACGTCAATTAAACATGATAAAAAGAAATACTTAAACAATTAGTTTTCAAAAATACTAGCCATTAAATAATTATTTCAAAAATAATAATAATTAATCAATTATTTAAAAATAATAGCCACTACCAACTCACTCAGGTGTCCTTGGGTTTCCTTCCTAGACACGAAACTCCCTCCCGGGGACCTGAATAACACCTAACGAATAATATAATAAAAAAATAAATAACATATTTAAACTCAAAAGAAAATACAAAAAATAATAATAGACTCTTTTATTGGACCCACTCACTCCAATCGGTTAAAATCCGACTAGCATAATCCAAGCTGAGCTTTCAATTGTATTTAAACAAACTCGGTTTAAAGGCTAAACACTCTTGAATCAATCCGAACCAATCTTAATTCTGACTCGAACCAAACTTAATTTCATCTGAACCGACTTGAACCAACTCGATTCTTATTCAAAAATCCATTTGAACCAACTTGGTTCAAATTTCCCAAAACCCTAGCCCAAATCAATCGAACCCAAACCCAAAACTATCTCAACTCGATTTGATCAAGCCCAACTTAACCAAATCAATTCAACTCAACCAAATCAATTTCAACTTGGTTTGATCCAACCAAATCAATTTGGCTAACTCAACCCATTTCAATCTAACCATCATCATTAACACCTTAATCATCATCATCATCAACTTAATTAACCAAACCAAACCCTAATCTCGGTGCTACGAATGCTCACGATGGAAATCCGTAGCAACTCCACGCAATCCAAGCAATTTCATCCATAATCTGAGGTTTTTCAACATCAAAAATTATTTCACAACAATTACTTTCATCCTCATCAATATACATTCAAATCCATAATCATTTTCATCCAATCCAACTAAAAATACATATTTATACATGCATACATACATCCATACCAAAAATAATACAAGAAGCTCTTACTCAAGCTAGTCATCCCTCATGAGCTCCCTCAGACGATCTCCAAGTTTTTCTCTTTTAAAAACCTCTAATTTCTCTCATTTTCTTCATAACTCTCGGGTTACTGTAGCAGAATGGTGGAGAAGAAGATGAACAACACTCAAGCTCTAGATTTTTCTCCAAATTTAACTTTCAGCCGAAATTTACATTTAGTCCCTCAAAACATAATTCCTTACAAAACAGTCCCTGAAAAACTCATGAATGATCCCTGAATTACAAAATAGTATTCTCAAAAGATCCTTTTAAATTATCCAATGGTCCTTGGATTATAGTACAATATTTCAAAAAGATCCCTTCCATCTTACCTTTCAGTCCTTGGATGCCAGAAACATTTTATATCAATCCTTTTTCTATTACTCTTTAACCCAAAATCTTTTTATAAACTTTTTACACTTAGGTCCTTGTTATTTTTCACTTGGGGTTTCTCAACAAGATTACTCGTAGAAAAATTCTATCAGTAATCGTAGTAATACCTCGAATATATTTTTCCAATGGGTATCCAAAGGTTCAGGGTATTACTAATCCTTCCCCTTAAGAAAATTTCGTCCCTCGAAATTGACTTAGCATACATCAATCGATATCACCGAATTTCATTTACTTGTTCCAAGACCCTGCTTTCTCTTGTTCCAAATCTGCTCAATAGTAAAATAACAATCGTGAAAGGATGTCCAAGTATCTCAGGATGATCAAAGTGAAGTTGATTCCTCTCATACGGTGTTATACACGTGATACAACACTCTTTCCGATGTGTTACTCGCTTCCTCACTTCCAAAACTCATACAATAAAATAATCTTGTATTTTCCACAATCCAGAAGAAAAGCAACTTCTTATTCACAAGTAGGAATACATCATACTGGAGATACACAGGTAGAATACAAACATCTCAAGCACACAAACGATAATACAAACATATTATTCCACTATTCACAAGTCCTCATACGACTACTGAACCTCATCCTAGTCTACGGTTTCTGCGATTCAACCTTTCTCGGTTCCATTGCTCAACTGCTGCACCATAGTTAAGGACTGCATGGGCATCATCATATGCCGTTGCAAACTCTTTAGAAACTCCATACCTCCTTCTCAATTCTGGCATATGACTCTCATCTAGGTGAAAACGTTCCATGTAGATATTCCTCAGCTCTGAAGCAACTATAGAACTAAAATCTCTGGTATTCATGGTTACCACATAACGAGCTTGTGGGACATAAACATCGATCATCGCTTGTTCTTGATTACTGGGTGCATAATAGAACTAGAAGATGCTGAGGCAACAAGAGTAGAGCTAGAGGGTACTTAAGCAGCAGTATGGGTTTCCATCTCTTCTTCCCTCTTTCGTCCCTCCTCTCTCCTCCCTCTCGTTCCTCCACTTCTCTTCTCTGTCTTCTTCCTCTCTTTCCCGCTCTTCCGAGAAATATCTCTACTCTTTCTCTATTATACCTCGAGGAGGTCCTCGCCCCGACTCGCCTCAAACGCCTTGGTTCCATTACTCAAAAATCATTAAGACACTAAAAATTCCACTGATGAAAAATGCAAGTCTGATCTTCTCCTCTATTTAAACACAACTAAACTACACTTAGAGGAGCTGGCCATAATTCATCCAAAGTCCGACAAATCAAAGCTCAAATCAATGTCGCATCATAACACACTTTTTAAGAATCAATAGAAAGGTGATAAAGAAGACTGGTTACTCACGGGCTAATCTCCATATTCTTAAGCACAGGTATGTCCAAAGTATCTTTCAAATCAAATCGCAGAATCATCGTGCTGAGTCAACCAAAGAGAACGCCAAATACCCTTCTTTGGCAACTTTAAGTTAACTTATTCTGGATAAAACCAATTCCAATAAATATCTCAACCCGTGATCAGGATCACAAGTAGATCGCTTTCGACTCTCTCGCCTCAAAATGTCAAAAACCTATTATCAGCTCTTATTCCCAATACGCAACTTAGGTTTTAACCCGATTGAGAGTCTCAATAATTTCTACTCGGGCCCTTAACTTTCTATCTAATCACTACTAACCCTCTAAGTCTAGACTGACTTCAAACTTAGGCTCGGATCACAACCCGCGATCTCTACTAACCGAGGATATCTCAACCCACACTGATACTAAAAAGACGTCACACTCCACCCCTTCTACCGAGGTAAAATGCTGGCACCCATCGCTTAAAAATTTCTTTTTAGTCGGAAAACCCGACACCTCTCGGAAAACCAAATCGACTTACAAATTACAATTTACAACTTTACACCAATCGCAGGATTCAAATCATGTAAATACAATAAATATAATAACTCAAATTATGAGTACAACCGCTACAAGATCACGATACCAACAAATATAAAGAAAAGTATGGGACCCACTCGCAGTCTTGGACTTAACTCGACTAGCTCTAAACTTGAACAGCAATCTAGGGTCTTGCTCCTCAGCTACATTACAGACATCTGACATGGGTTCAGAGCTGGCTTAATAATTTCAAATACTCAAATCACAGATATATAAAAGTATATAAATACCAACTTTTCAAATAATTTTTCCAACTTTTCCAAAATACCAGAATTCTAGCAAAATACATTTTTTAAAGAACTTTTGAAACATAAATTCATCACAAATCAATATCAAATCAATTTTCTAGGAAAATCCAAATTGCTGTGAGAGACCCGCCTCCCTAAGAGCTGACAACGGCTCACCTCATCACAACTCAAAATAACAAGTAATATAAAAACCATTCTCAATTCCACACCCTGAAAACTCTCCCCACTTAGCCTGCCGCGACTAGGTCTGGAGCCGCCAAGGTCTTCATAACCTCGACGTCGGGCTCCACCGGTCCCGTGCGCGACTCCGGGATCCCGACTGTATCATCCAATCGTGGCTCCCACGCTCCCACCGATCCGACAAATCAACACTCGTGTCCACCACGCCACCTCTAAAGGGCCGGCCCTGGGGGACCCACTATCGCAGAAGTCGGGCCTTACCCGGCCTACCATCCAAACCAACACGTAAATGTAGCATAATACAATCAGATAAATCACATCACATGGTCCTTATCCAGACAAGCATTCACATCACGAAAAATAAACATCATTTCCACAAAAGCCAATGTCAAAAGTATAACAACGCATAAAAACCAAGAAAATCCAGATTCACGATACTCATTCCTATTCCGTGAACGAAAACCAATTCCACAAATATTAGTTGGTAAAACATTTTAAAATGCTCACATGATTTCACAAATCATTCCAAATCAAAAGCATATATAACCATAGAAAATAAATACATGAATCAATAATTAAATCACATATACATGTATTTTTCACTATTCACAAATACGATAATTATATCGAAAACCCATGTGATCAATACGATTGTCGTGAATATCATCAAGTAAGTAAATATACGTGATACCCTCAACATTATACTCCAAATTAAACATGATAAAAAGAAATACTTAAACAATTAGTTTCAAAAATACTAGCTATTAAATAATTATTTTCAAAAATAATAATAATTAATCAATTATTTAAAATAATAGCCACTACCAACTCACTCCTGTCCCTTGGGTTCCTTCCTAGACCCGAAACTCCCTCCCTGTGACCGAATAACACCCAATGTAATAATATAATAAAAAAATAAATAACATATTTAAACTCAAAAGAAAATACAAAAATAATAATAGACTCTTTATCGACCCACTCACCCAATCTGCTAAAATCCCGACCTTGCATAATCCAACCTGCTTTTCAATCGTATTTAAACAAACCCGCTTAGGCTAAACATCGCAATCAATCTCAACCAATCTTAATTAGCACTCGAACCAAACTTAATTTCACTCGAACCAGCCTGAACCAACTCAATTCTTATTCAAAATCCATCGAACCAACTCTGGCTCAGCCCAAAAACCCTTAGCCCCAAATCAACTCGAACCCAAACCCAAAACTATCTCAACTTGACTTTGACTCGCGCCCAACTTAACCAAATCAATTCAACTCAACCAAATCAATTTCAACTTGGTTTGATCCAACCAAATCAATTTGGCTAACTCAACCCATTTCAATCTAACCATCATCATTAACACCTTAATCATCATCATCATCAACTTAATTAACCAAACCAAACCCTAATCTCGGTGCTACAGTAATGCTACAGTAAATCCGGCAAGCAACTCCACCAATCCAAGCAATTTCATCACAAATACAAGGTTTTTTCAACACAAAAATTATTTCACAACAATTACTTTCTCATCCTCATCAATATACATTCAAATCCATAATCATTTTCATCCAATCCAACTAAAAATACATATTTATACATGCATACATACATCCATACCAAAAATAATACAGGAAGCTCTTACCAAGCCCGAAAGTATCCTCCCATGAGCTCTCCTCGACGATCTCCAAGTTTTTCTCTTTAAAACCTCTAATTTCTCTCATTTTCTTCATTTAACTCTCGGGATACAGCAGTCATAATGGTGAGAAGAAGATGTAACAACACTCAAGCTCTATGATTTTTCTCCAAATTTAACTTTCAGCCGAAATTTACATTTAGTCCCTCAAAACATAATTCCTTACAAAACAGTCCCTGAAAAACTCATGAATGATCCCTGAATTACAAAAACATAGTATTCTCAAAAAGATCCTTTTAAATTATCCAAATGGTCCTTGGATTATAGTACAATATTTCAAAAAGATCCCTTCCATCTTACCTTTTCAGTCCTTGGATGCCGAAACATTTTATATCAATCCTTTTTCTATTACTCTTTAACTCATCTTTTATAAACTTTCTCACACCTCAGCCCTTTGCTCGTCCACTGGGTTTCCTCAACAAGCATTACTCAGAAAATTTCATCAAGAATCGTAGGTGTACACCTCGAACATATTTTCCAACAGTACATGCAAGCGTTCGTGGTATTACATAATGTATTTCTTGAATAAACGATTTCTGTTAACAACTTCATTATTTTCATAATAAAATAAGAATAGTACATTCTCTCACTTATATTCCGTAAAATCTAAATTAATCCTCAGACTAAACACTCTTTATTACACATTTAAACCATTTTCATAATACAAGAGTTAGTTGAGTGACTTCCAATATCACGCTTATAAAAAGAAAAAAAACATTTGAAACGATAAATTTTAGAATGGTGACAATATTATTCGTAATATAACAATTTAACTTATTAATAAACGACAAAAGTTAAAAACGACGTTGTATAAAAATCGTGTTATTACGTAAAACTCTTGAACAATATTTTTTTTGAAGTTAAAAAGACAAGACTAATAAAATTATAATAATGAATTTTTAGCTAAAATCTTTCTTAATAATAATTATTTTTTATATATTCTGAAATATCTTTTATAGAATAATAAAATAATTCATTAAGTAAACAACATTTTTACATGTGGAATAAACAAAACACTCCAAAGCGGAACATCGATGAGTTCAGATTTCCACGGAATGTAGACCAGATCAGATATTTTGAAACCAAATCATTTATAGAAAAAGTCTGTAAAGTGTTGATCACGAGGTGTGCTTAGTAAGTAGAAGGAAGCAAAATAGAAGATCCTACAGATAATATTATGCCTCAACGCAAAGAAACAAAATCTCTGTCGTTGTTCCCTTAAAGGCTTTGTTTCTTTTCACAGAGAAAGAGAGATTGCCAAAGAGCCACAGTAGCAGGTATTTGCTCTTGATTTTACCTTTTTGTTCCTTCCTACTTGAGTGGTGGTGGTGGTTTTGCGAGCGGAGATGGAGTTGTTGGTTCTTCTTTGGGGCCAAATGGAACTACATTTGTGTGTTTGTATAACATTTTAATTTGTTTGATGTTTGTATTTTGATTTATCTATCTTATTACTGTTCTTGTGTTGCTTCGTTTATCAGAATATGTGGGAAGAAGATTGTTCATCAATTTTTAGGATTTTCAGAATTTACTTATAGTATCACCAAAGCTGATGTCTTCCTTTAGTTTTGTTCAGATATGAGTTTGTTATTGAATATATATATATATATATATATATATATATATATATATGTTACTGGTTCTTCTTAGGGGCCACGACACACACTGCATATTTATACAAGCCAAGGATTTCTTGCTTGTAAGAATTTTCTTTTACTTTTGCTTTATCTCATTCATTGTTCTTAGTTTCGCTTCGTCGCAAAATGAAGCTAGGAAGAAGAAAATCTTGGTTGCACATTTAGATTTCAGAACATTTACGTACCTGTGAAACTGTTAGAATTTGATCTTTCGCAACATCCAAAAGTCGATGACCTTAGAGACAAGAGTTAAATATCCGACACATTTTCAAGACTTTTACAGAGCCAGTGTTGCCTGTCCTTCCTAGCGGGCCAATAAATGGTTCCGCCCATTTATATGTTTGTATAACCTCCGGTTTGTTATAATACGTTTTTCGCTTCATCTCCATCCTCATCTGTCTAGCTCACTGTCATCTAAAATATCCAGGGAGGAAGAAAACTTTGCTCGCTTTGAAGCTGCAACAAGGGCCAATCATCCGACACCTGATCTTAACTCAGTGGTGGTGGTGTTGTCAGATCTTCAAATAAGCAGTGACCAATGTTATTTATGTTCGTCAAACCCTTCGATTTATTAGATGCTTTTATTTTGTTTTATATTATGTTCTTGAATCTGATTTACTTGATTTGTCAAATGTCAAGGAAAAATTCTGATTCCAATGTTGAGATCTTAGAGGTTATGAATTCTTTAAGAAATTTCAAAACCCCGAATTTGTAGTACTAATAACTTCTTTTACTTTTGATCCAGATTTGTACATTCTATTCGATAAATCATTTTCAGTTTCTCTTATATAGAATGAGGTTGTCAGTTCTTCTAATCATTACATCGTTAGTACCTGTTTGTATAATTTCGATTATTATTAGATGGATTTATATTTTCATATTTACTTGTTTATCAAAAATTCAGCAAGCAAATCTGCTTTGACCCAGATTGACCAGTTTCATGTACTCCCAACGTCAGAATTTTTCCAATTATAAAAATTAAAGTTGATCACTTTCACTTTGATTCAGTAATGAGTCAGTTAGTTGCCATAAATTTATTTTTGATGGGTTTATTTTGTCTTATCATCTGTTTGACCCGTTGATCACAATATCATGACAGAAATGTCTTTGTTGCCAAGTTTTATAATCTTAACAGAGTAGTTCTAAAATTGATCATTCATTTTCTTTCGTGCTCCAGATGCTTGTTATTTATCTCATAATTTTGTTATTGTTTTCCTTCAATAGAAGCACTCCTGAACTCAAGAGATGTAAATCCCCAAATTTTCACCTGGGATAGTTACCGTCGCCACCTTAGCACCCAAGGATTCAGTTGTTGTTTGTTTGAGCATAGATGATATTTTCCAAGTACACTTTCAACACCACATGGTATTTTGGCTTAGTGAACAAGGAATCAGAAATGCCTTTGCTAATGCATGCAGAAGCAAATTGAAACCCATAATATCATTGTAAAGGCATTCAAAATTTCAAACTTGCCGAATTTGGCCGTAAATCTATTGATCGCCGGTTAGTCACCAGCATCAGATACTGATGAAGAACTAGCAATCTATTTGCTTCAGAATTTGTGCTGAATGGTAGAAGGTGTTGGTTGGAGCGGGAAAGACGAAATATTCGCAATTACAGTTTCGTCCTTTGCCTAATTTTACTTGATCATAAATCAGGTGATGTGTTGGGGAATATTTAGATCTGATTCGCATGTTTTGTTCCAGATCACATGAAAGTTTAACAGAAACAACCATTGTAAATTGAGGGACAACTGCTTGAATTCTTCAAAACACTTTATCAAAATTCTCCTGAAGATATGATATGGAAATGGAATGACCTGCACAAATTCCTTTATATCACATTTCACTGGCTCTCTGCAGCCACCTAGAAGTCTGGCATATATACTTACCACATCAAAACAAGCTTTTTGTGTGCCTGTTGGTATAGGTCGAGGACACTTTGCCTAAAGGTGTTTTTTCAATATAACCAGCCAGAACCCTTCTCTGTTCTCGAGGAATGGCGAAGGAGTTGTTTTGTGCTTATATGAGATGGAATGCCAAAATCAGCCAGCATTAGAGACGTTCGAGTTGATCCCTTATGTTGCAATCTTGATCAAGAGAGCATGTATATTACTCAGGAACAAACTGGAAAATATGTCAAGCATGGTTATCGATGCAAGTGGATATTATATGGGAGATTGGAAGCAGATTTCACACTCGCTATGTGCTTCGATCCATATGCTAAGAAAATTGGAAAAATTTCTTTTAATGAAAGCCAATTCATCATCGGTAAAATATCTTGTTGTCTCGATGATGACCCTGCTCGGATGGAACATGAATTATCCTATGCTGCTACTACAAAAATGCAGGCAGTTTATCGCTAAATATTTATGGTAAATTTTACCGAGGACACAAACCCAGTGTATTAACGTGGTATGTAAGTACCGGAGTCATTCATAAACTGCAGCATATTAACTGCTTCAATGCAATCTTATTCCTCGAGCCACTGCTCACATTACATGTATTCCCATGATCCATTTCCGCTTTTCAGTGATGAAACCTCAGAAGAGAAGGTAACCCTGTAATCAGCCAACAATTGTGAAAAGATGATTAAAACTCTTCATGAAAACCAAAATGAGGTTCATAGAGTTGTTTTCCATACTAGCTTAGGTGAGATGCAGCTTGTCAGACAAACATTTTTCGAGGAATTGATAATCGTCATACTACATTGTTGAAGGGATATAGGATCAGGATCAATAATGCATTGAAATGCAGCCGCAGTCCTGTTATGATCCGGCGTTCCAGACAAAGGCAGCACGATTTCATGTCGGCAGCCTTTGTTTCATCGTTTATCAATGGAATGGGTGCCATTACCGCCACCACCAGTTGAAGCCGCCCATTTGACCATTACTTTCAAAGACCAAAATCATTGCAGATTGTTGGTCTCCGCTTGATTTGTCATTCATGAAAAATTGATTTCCTCACTGAAAGGGTTGAAACAGAAATTTTGTGTGGATAAAGACTTTGTAGGTCAGCGTAGTCTTGTTTAGATTCACACCCACCCAGGCAGCGGTGATGTCTTCCGACCCCGCCCCATTTCTTCAATTTCTGCACCGACTTCCACTGGTTGATCAGTCAGCCTGCCGATGATCTTGCTTTGGACCGAGTTGAATTGTGGTGTGTAGCCCACCAACACAAAGTTTAATCCTTGGAACACGGCTAAACAGACAAGAAACCTCTCATATTCATACTGCCTGCTCTCCGGTGTTCCAGCCCTCAACATGTGAGATTGTTTTATCACAGGTCATGGTTTGACATTACATGGTGACAGAAACCATTGAATTGAGCTACTCAGCTGGTGGCTTTATATTCTCAAAATTATGCAAAGATCGCCTTCCCAACCACCAGAACCAGGGCGACCTGCTCCAGAAAAGACTTTCTAAATGCTGAAAACATCAACAGCACCTCACCAAATGGATGACCCATCATGCAAATTTCTTGCACGACTTTGAAAGCGGAAAAAGCATGAGACGACAATTATGGTTCTAGTAACAACTATATTTGTGTCTTCACTAGCAATCACTAGAGCAGACAGAAGTCCCACCAGAGGTTTCGAAGTAATTATTTGGCCGGTTAGTCGACACTGCACTTCCTTTTCCGGTTCTTTTCAGATATTTCTGACTTGATCCCTCTTGAGATTGCTGGATTATCTGAGCAGAATGGGATCTCATAGTTGCAGCTTATTTGAAGCAAGAGACAAGATTACATTGATAAGTTAATGATACATAAATTTCATAAGGTTATTCTGACCCATGTATGGTATAGAGCATAACGAGATAGATCTCAGAGAACTCAAGGAGTGAATTTAATGAGTTGTTACCAAACAACGGTCAAATTGATGATAACTATTCATCTGCTCATGAATTCTTTTGCATATTTAAAACAGGGATTGACATATATATATATAGTCAAAACTTTATTTGCTATTATCAGATAATCCCACCATATTCTATTCAGAGATGAACTGACCAAGGGTAAAGATTACCCGCGTTGAGCTGTGCCAGCACAACCCCAAAGAGCCTAGAGCACATGACCCTCTAGTTGAGCTTATGTATGCTTTTTTTTTTTTTTGAAAAAAGACCGTTAGTTTAATTTTAGAGTATTTGTATTCTGTTAAATTTCATGAATTATTTGAAGAAAAATAAATTAATTGATATTTTCTGATTGCAATGTAAACATCTGAAGATAAACTTAATAAGAAAAGGAAAACCATAACCACTGTACCAACAAGCTTTTACCATCCTCAGGGACTCACACATTTAGTCCCACCCAACATACTTTAGATTATACACCACTCCCAATTAATTATTAGAAAATAAACAAAGCTAGTTAAATTCACACAAAACTGATTTAGCATCGTAGCATCTCTTGTAAAACATGCACAACCAGCTTTACCCAGATAAGATTGCAAATCATCCAATTTCTTTCTAAAC
>NC_052484.1:20293210-20316500 GCF_009730915.1 Dioscorea cayenensis subsp. rotundata | reverse complement strand
ATAAAGATTTTTAAACCCCCAAACATCTAATAGTGATTGATAGAGTTAATTTGGAATTTTTGGACGAAATTGTCCCTGCATGGGAAGTTATGCGAAGTGTGACGATGGGTTTGACTATAATGCCCTTGAGTACAATGAGTTTCTATTTGAAAAATGAAGCTTCTATTTAAAAATATGAGGTTTGAGGTTACATTTAAAAAAATGAGTTTCTGCTTTAAAAAAATGAGTTTTCTATTTAAAAAAATGAGTTTTTGTTTAAAAAAATTTGAGTTTTTCTGCTTAAGAAATGAGTTTTCTGCTTTAAGAAAAGAGGTTTCTGTTTAAAAAAATGAGGTCTCTGTTTAAGAAATGAGTTTTCTGTTTAAGAAATGAGGGTTTTGTTTAAAAAAATGAGGTCTCTGTTTAAAAAAATGAGTTTTTGTGGTGTATTTATCACCCCAAAAATCTCTTTTATCGCAGTTGACTCGGGCCAGATGAGAGCAAAAGCATGCTACCACAATCACGATCACGCTGCATGAAAAAAATGGGATTTCATGTTCGAGAAAAAGGTGCAACCTTTCGATGCCTTCGCCGACGACGAGGAGCATGCGGTCTTCCCGAGGTCAACGACGAAGAAGACGAAAGAGATGAGGTCGACGGCAGTGGAAGACGATGAAGACGAAGACGAAGACGGCGAGATCGAACCCTCATCGGCGCCGCTTCCTCCCTCCGCTCCTCGCCACCGACTTAGGCACCATGGATCCAAACCCCGAATGATCCCTAAACCTAACCCTATCGCTATCCATGTCTGCGGTCTCCGCAATCGAGAATGGTTCCGCTCAAAGTTCGACCGTCTTATCCGACGCCGCCATCGAAGACCTCACCACTCCGATCGCCGAGGAACGTCGCCAACCGGGATCGCCAACGCCGATAAAGATTTCTCCTTTAAGACCCCACATGAGCAGGGCCACCTTTCGAGATCGCTCGCCGATCCGGAGCTCAAGACTCAGCTGCTCGCATGAGATCGCTGACGATGAGATACTCAATGTCCCCTACTCAACGAGGTCTCTGCTTAAAAAAATAAGCTCTCTGCTTTAAGAAATGAGTTCTCCTGCTTAAGAAATGAGTTCTCTATTTATACGCTTGTTTGTCTTTGTTTAACTATCGATGTTTCTGCTTAATATATTGCGCTTTACGCTTTAAAAAAAGTGCTTAAATATCGTTGTTTCTATTTAAATACGTACGAGTGCAACCTTTCGATGCCTTCGCTCGACGACGAGGAGCATGCGGTCTTCCCCGAGGTCGACGACGAAGAAGATGAAAGAGATGAGGTCGACGACAGGGAAGACGATGAAGATGAAGACGAAGACGGGCGAGATCGAACCCTCATCCAGCACCGCTTCCTCCCTCCGCTCCCTCACACCGACTTAGGCACCATGGATCCAAAACCCCTGAACGATCCCTAACCCCTAACCCTATTGCTATCCATGTCATGCGGTCTCCGCAATGAGAATGGTTCCGCTCAAGTTCACCTCGCCTTATCCGACGTCGCCACCGAAGACCTCACCACTCCGACCGCTGAGGAACGTCGCCAACCGGATCGCCAACGCCAATAAAGATTTCTCCTTTAAGACCCCACACGAGCAGGCCACCTTCGAGATCGCTCGCCAGATCTGGAGCTCAAAGACTCAAGCCGCTCACGCGAGATCGACGACGATGAGATACTCAATGTCCCTACTCAATGAGGTTTCTGCTTTAAAAAAATGAGGTCTTTGTTTAAAAAAATAAGCTCTGCTTTAAGAAATGAGTTCTCTGCTTATACGCTTGTTTGTCTTTGTTTAACTATCGATGCTTCGCTTTAATATATTGCGCTTACGCTTTAAAAAAAGTGCTTAAATATCGTTGTTTCTATTTAAATATGTACGAGTGACCAAGATTAATTGGTTTTATATCCAGGATTAATTTATCATGTAAATATTTGTTTTTTTCCGCTTTAAATATTAATGTTTTTTTTTAAAAATGAGTTTTATGTTTAAAAAAATGAGGTTTCGTTTAAGAAATGAGTTTTCTGCTTTAAGAAATGAGGTTTCTGTTTAAGAAATGAACTCTCTGTTTAAGAAATGAGTTCTATGTTTAAAAAAATGAGTCTCTGCTTTAAGAAACGAGTACATGCAAAAAGCGAATGCAAAAAGAATGAAAAAATGTATGCAAAAGGTTTAAGAGCAATGATGGAATTTCATAATGCAGGGGTAAAAAGGGAAGTGAAACAATAAAGGAAGGGTTGTCGGAGTATGCAAAAACTCACAGGGGCTGTTTGGGAAGTTTTGAAATTATCGAGGGGTAAACAGTAATTTTCCCAAAAATAAATAAAGAAAAAGCTTTCTTTCGGATAAACTTTTATTATTATTATTAATATTTGTTATAAACAGCCTAGTGCCATTTTATTTATCAAAATAGCTTCAAGCCATCTTATAAAAAATTTAAACACTAAATAAAACAACTTTTTTTTAAGGTTTTGGACGTTGCTAGTGTTTTTTTTAACTATAATTTTAAAAAATATATATTTATTTTTAAAAAATTATTATTATTATTATTATTACTATTATTATTTAAAAAAAAAATTGGAAGCGCCTAGTTGTGTTTTTATTTGTTTAAAACTTAAAGAATATTTTTTTTAACAGGAAATGATTTTTTTTATTTCTATTTTAACAAATAACTACTCATAAACATTTAAAACTGTGTAAAGGAAATTTAAAGAAAAAAAAAATCTTATCTAAATAAGTTTAAAATTTTTTAAAAATAAATAAGCTTGAAACAAATAAAAAAACAAATTTAATCTAAAATTTGTATAAGACTACTTGTCATTTAATAATAATAATAATAATAATAATAATAATAGAAACAAATATGCCTTCCAAAAGCGAAAGAATCTTAATTACATAAATAGGTGATTTTTAAAATATATCATTAGAATATTCACCAACATTGGTGGTGCATCACCCATAGTGATGACCTCCTAGCTTAGTTTGCTTTGGTATTTTTGGTTTCTATTATTAATTTTTTTTCTGATATTTATTTTTTTTAATAAATTTATGATATATCTATTTATATATATATATATATATATGCATCAGAAGACATACCCATTACCCACCTCTATGTCAAAAACAAGTTGAATCAAATTTAACCAAATAAAACTTCATAATAATTAATTTCTATAGAAGTAAAAAATAAAATAAGAGTCTTTCACATGAAATCTCTAACTCTCAACCTATAAACAGGAAATAAATGAAATACAAACTTTTTATTATAAAAATAATTGAAATTAATTCTCATCGTGCCCTCCATCCCTAACTTAAAGAAGATTGAAATATTAACTCTTGTATTTAAAATAAATAAATAAATCATATTCATCGAAAAAGAAAAAAAAGAAAAAAAGCATTAGATTACAATTTGAATATATAAGAAAAACAGCCACACTGACACAACAACTGAAAACACTAACTGTTTGATTAGTAGTGAGTAAATGTAATGTAAAAAATTTTACATGTAAAACCTGCTTTTTGGTGTTTAGTTTGATATAAAAGTAATTTTTACATATAAAACTTTTCACATTTGACACCATTTTACAATATTTCAACTCACAACAACTTTTACTGTGAGTTGAAATACGGTAAAATATTAAGTTTACAATAACCTCACCACCAGCAAACAACCATTATTAGACGTCAGCTCATTAGATTTCCACCACCGGTGACGACCTTCACTTTGAACCTCTCGATCGATCTCAGTGCCATCTCTATCTCGAACATCTTCATGAGTACCACTGTCACGCCCCGAAGCCAGCTCTATGGACCTGGGACGCCGACAAACGGCCGTACACCTACAAGGCCGAAACCATGTAGGCATACAAGGCCTCAAAACCTGATCCAAAACAGAACAAAGAATCAAACTCAGTGGATTGCAAAAACCAATATAAACTTATACAAATAAAAACATAGCCACACACAAAAAACGAGACTTAATACATGCTAATACTCGACGATTGCCCTAACGATCCCCGCTAAGCTATCTCGCCACTCAACCCTACTCTTGATCCGAAAAGATATTAAACAATAAATTATGAGCTTGATGCACCCAGAGAATCACCCACTAAAAAAATTATAGGGATCATTTGCAAAAAAATCAAAAATCATCAAAAATCAAAAATCGAAAATCAAATTTATTTCAAATAAACATAGATGTCAAAACCAAGCATATAGGTCCCCCAAACAACTATTGCCAAAACAAAAATAATGAACTCATATATTTATCCCTCGGTGACCCGAGCCGTAATATCGAACTCATAAGTTTACCCTCGGTGACCCGAGCCAGATTTATCAAAGGCCGTTATTCTTCACCGACGGAAAGCGGTGGGAAACTATAGTTTCTATATCAGAGTACATGTCGACACGGGTCGGGTGTTTAACCCCCGAGTGATGTGGTTATTGCAAAGTTAGTTTGGGGGACTACGAGTACTTTGTCAAAATATTTCATGTTCACAAAACAATAAACTATTAAAAATTCATACTGGGCAAAATGCAAGTAATTTGCAAATCACATGATCCCATTTTTATTATATCAAAATAATCCAGTTAATTGAATCCAAACATGAATAGATAATAAAGAAAAACACACTAGTAATTAATCAGAAAATAAATAAATATCTGGAATTCAAAAATTAAGTAATCCAAATGTAAATAAAATATTTAAACATTTCAATTAATTCTAATCCAAAAATAAAAATATCATTAACTGGAACTTTAAAAATAATTTAAAAAGAATTCCAAAAAAATAATAATAAATAAATAATTCAAAAATATAAATAAATACATAAAAATCATTATTTTTTTCTCAAAAATTTTCAGGATGTTCGAAAAACTAGAGTATATACATATAATATGATTTATATGTAGGATACTTACCGATCACGTATTTTTGAATTCTTACACCAATCGAGTATTTCTCGGGAAGTCCTAATTTGGGAATAACCCATCGAATTACAAGTAAACAAATTCTAAAAATTCACACGAATGCAAAAACAAATCAAACACTAACAAAATTACCAAGGTCAAGACCAATAACCAACTCACCTACAAACCTTAAGATTAAAATCAGCGTAGCTTTGCAAATTCTAACCAAAATCAAAAAAATTTCAAACTTATGAGAAAACTAGGCATCTTCATCTAAAACATATCCAAACCTCACAATGATTTGAGACCTACATAATTTAAGCCACCAGTATTAAAAATCATACTTATGTAAAACAACAGTTTCAGACATGCCTATTGCAATAAAAAATATCTCACAACATATAACTTCAAAAGTAATACAATCTTCCTGACAATAAGATAACTCAGAAATGAACAACTTTTCTATTTTTTTACCTTATCCAATTCAATCTCCATGATTATCAAAAATGGCCATAATTCTTCAGGCTATGCACAGAAATATCATCTGAGACACTTACACCAATAGGGCTATATCTCACAAACTAAAGATGCATAAAATCTGAAATTTTTCAGGTAATTAGGTAACATCAAAATATATAACTTTGTTATATTACTCTTCTCCAAATTCCATTTACAAGACCATCAAATTGTCTAAGCAATCGTAATGTTCTCTGCAGAAATAGTATTGAGCACACCTCTAGAAATCTGCTCATATCTCACAATTTACATGGCTAAAAATTCTGAAATTTTGCAGAGTCAAATATAAAATCGTCCTATATAACTTTCTTATATAAATATAAATCTAAAACAAAACTTACAATTACGAAAATAATCAAAAACTGTTCAAGGGCTGAACAGAAATCCTGTCCGCGTCACCTGCGTCTAAAAAATTATAATTTGCAGGATACTACTCCAAAAATTCTGAAATTTCGTAGTAAGCTAAACAAGATCTCTATTTACAATTTTTCTATTCTGATCTCTTCCAAATTCCATCTCTAGATCTTTGAAATAAATTAGAGATCTCTACTGTGCTAACAGGGACTTTCTGAATTTTATCCTCAAACTAAAATCAAATCAATTCTCACCAAACCCTAACCCTAACTAGTAACATGTCACAAACAAGCATAAGAAAGAGCAATAACAAAAACTCAGAACCTTACCTCGACAAAAACAGTGAAAAGAAATCCGTGACGATGAGACCCTTCTCCCGTCCTCATTGCCGACACCACCCGCAAAAAGGAAGAGAAAGAGACGAGACAAGTCTCTCTCTCTCTCTCTCTCTCTCTCTCTCTCTCTCTCTTTTTCCCTATGATCTAAAACCGAAAAAAACTGAAGAGACGGCTAGGGTTTTGAAGCTAAACAAAAACAAAATCAATGGCTAAGATTGAAAGTAAAACCAACGGCTAGGATTAAGAGATAAAAGCAATTGCTAGGATTTGATTAAGGGGTGGGGCTCACAACCACGCTGTTCCCTCTACTCATTTGCGCATAAGTGATCACCGACAACCCGAAAATGTGAAACAACGGAAGGAAACAGAGGAACAAGTTTGCCGGGTTGCCTTGTTGATCTTGATCGGAAGCCATCATGGCAGTGCAGATGAAGTTTCAATGGGTCAAAACAATCCCCTTATTAGCGTCGGTGGTGCTAAAGGAGTAGAGGAGTGCTGCGACATTGGTTTGGTGGACAGGCACCGGGATGAACTCAGATCCATCATAAGCGATGAGATCTGAGAAGAAGGTGATGGGGATGGAACCGGAATTGAAGGAAGGCATTGGGGTTGAAAGGTAGATAGTCGGGAACCGTAGATGCTTGACCTTAGGCCATGGATTGAGGATAGTGATGACGATAGAGATGCTGGAATCCTACGCCTGCTTGGAGAGCTCAAGGATGGTGTACAGGGGATTGACGGTGGTGGTGATGGCACAGAGGGCGATGATAGCGAGGAAGCATGCGGGGAAATTGGTGGAGTTGGGGCCGGCGAAGAGGAGGACGACAGAGTTGCGGGTGACGCTGAGGCGGCGGGATAGGCCAAGCGTGATGCTAGGGATCAAAGAGAGGAGGTCAGAGAATGAGAGGGTCTCACCGAAGTCGGTGTCGGCGAGGGCGGTGCGGTGAGGATGGTGAGCTGCGGAGAGGAAGGGGAGCATATTCAAATAATGATCTTATATATATATATATATATATATGAATAATAGACGACACGCGCTTTTTTTTATATGAATATAAACAGTTCCAAACAGTACTGGAACCCGGATATACAGTGTATGTACAGTATGAGAATAGTATAAGAATTCCGGTGAAAAGTGTATGAACAGTACTGTCAGGGGAGGAATTTGAACAGTACGGTGATCTTATATTTTGATTTAAATATTTTGTAATGTAATTTTATGTTAAAAAATCATTTGTTAATTAAATTTAATGCTATTTTTTAAAAAATAAATATTAAATATGTTTATATTAAATAAATAATGTATTAAGTTAATTAACCATTTTAATTTAAATTAATTTGTATGATAAGTATTAAATAATTAGTAAAAAAATTAATAGAGGTAATCTCACTGTAGTACTTATATGATGACCATACATACCCTTACATCAAACTAAATACATAAAAAATAAATAATATTTTTATTTATATCAAACCAAACAACAATGATATAAGTTATACAACATTTTCACTTACATTGTAAATTTACTTACATGTAATTTGATTTACTGCTAACTAACAACCTTTAAGACTGGACCATAACCAAACGACAAACACATGGATAGAATAATCCACTAGGAGTGAATCCAGCCGGACAACATACCAGACTAAATATGAAAAGAAAAAAAAAAATCAATATTACTCCATAACACAGCAATCAAGTTGAGCACTCAAGAATTTGTCGTTCTTCTTGGTTACAAAATGGAGGACTTCATTGCATACTATCACAGTAAATCACTTTCAGAGAAAGAAGAAGAAGAAGAAGAGAAGATGTCATGGACTGTATTACTAATTCTACTTTTCTTTTGCCAAATCATCGAAGTCGAAACATATATCATCTAGTAATGAATCAGGTAGGACGATTGCTTCATCACCTTCCAAAGTATGATCACCATCACCATCATAATTACCGGAGTTGGAACACATATCATCTGATACTGAATCAGGTAGCACAGTTGGCTCAAGTTTTCCAAAGAGTTGCTCTAATACTGAATCAGGGAGTGTACTGGCCGGTGCAGCTCTTGTCACTTGTTTCAGAAAGAGTATGTCTGAGTTGAAATACTCTTCTTTCACTGGAGCAAACAATACATCAATAGAAACTGGATAAGTTCGGTTTTTTATGTACACAGGATCATCGAAGTCAACGAAACATATATCATCTAGTAATGAATCAGGTAGGACAGTTGCTTCATCGCCTTCCAAAGTATGATCACCATCACCATCATAATTACCGGATCGGTTGGAACACGTATCATCTGATACTGAATTAGGTAGCACAGTTGGCTCAAGTTTCCCAAAGAGTTGCTCTAATACTGAATCAGGGAGTGTACTGGGTTCAGTTCTTGTCACTTGTTTCAGAAAGAGTATGTCTGAGTTGAAATACTCTTCTTTCACTGTAGCAAACAATTCATCAATAGATACTGGAGAAGTTCGGTTTTTTATTTTCACATGATCATGCCATGGATTGTCATCAAATGAAGCTTCATGACACTCTTGTTCAGAAATCATGCAGACCTCTTTTCTATTCTCCATTATGTATATATGTCTCTTGCAGCTGGTTGAAGACTTGAATTGAAGGACGTAGTTCTGGTTCTTGGAGCTCCAAAGAGGGTGTTTGGTCCGTTTATAAATCATGGGAGAGACTTTGATTTAGAGTGAATATCAAAGTTTTATTTAGATTTGGAATTGAACTTGCTTTTTTTGACTCAAATTAGTAGTTTGGTTGAGTTTGAGAGGATAAATATTGGAAATAATCTTTTATTAAGTTATTGTTGTGGCTACGTGATTTTTTTTTACATAAATTTTGATTTGAAATTAAACTTACTTATTTGACTTAAATTAGGAGTTCGGTTGAGTTTGAGAAGATTAATTGAATGTATTTTTAGTAAGTTATTGTTGCTGCCCAAAATTTTAATTTTGGTTTGAAATTGAGCTTGCTTATTTTTGACTCAGACGACGAGATCCGTTGAGAGGATTAATTGTATATCTTTTTTAAATTATTGGTACGGCTTAGAGGTGGGCACGGGCCGTCCCGAAAACCGGCCCGGCCCGTGCCCGGCCCGCCGGTTCAATGACCCGGCGGGCCGGTTCATTGACCCGTAACCGGCCCGTACTGTAGACGGGCCGGTTACGGGTTGGGATTTTTCCAACCCGTGACCCGGCGGGTCAAAACCCGGTTGGGCCTGGCGGGCCGGGTCAAACCCGGTTAATGTTATTATTTTGGTTTTTTTTTAATACTAAGTACTTGTTTGTTTTTTTAATACTAAGTATTTGCTTTGGTCGTGGGATTTGAACCCACGATCTCGAACTCGGATAGAAAAACCCAACCACTGAACTACAATTTGTTTCTAATATTTATCGGAAAAGAATTATATATAGATAGATGTAGGATATGGATCAAAAATATTTTACATATTTAATTTATAAAAAAATTAAGAAACCATATAATAAATTAAAAAAATTATACAAATCAATTAGTAAAAATATCAAACAATAAATTTTCATAAATATTTTTTTAAAAAAATTAATTATTTTGTTAATTGTCTTTTTACTCATAAAGACTAAATCTCTACATATCTACACTTTTTAAATTCTCTTAAATAAGCAGACTCTTATTCATGTCACATATATATTGAGATTATTTTTTTGTTTCAATTTATGAAATAAAAAAATAAAAATTACAAAAAAATTATTTTTTTAAATTATGTAAATCAATTTATAAAAAAATATATTAGTAAAAAAAGAATATCTTTGAATAATGGTTTATACTCATATTATTTTGATTTAGAACTTTTTTTCAAATCGACTATACGATAAAGCACAATAATAACCCTATCTAGTTAAAAGACCAAAAGTAAAAATCTAGAGCCAACCCTAATTATAATAAATAAATAAGTTGATGATAACTTCAATTTAAAAATAAGAATACTACTTGATATATACATTTTATTGCACTTAAAAAAAGATGTGCTAATAATTTAATTTGATAGATAAATAAATAAAAATGTAGCTTTTTTTATCCTTTTTTTAAAAATTATTTTTGATATGTCTTAAAAATTTTTAAGTTATTATAAATTATTTTATATTTTTTTGTTGTTTGGGATTAAATTTTAAAAAAATATTTTTGTAACTCTTTATATTTATTTATGTTTTAAACTATAACAAAAATTTATAGTCCAATTTGATAACGCTATTTTCCCACTGAGAGGTCCCCTGGGATCAAACCCCATCTACGATAAATTTTTTGGTTATTTACAAAAACCCGCGGGTCAACAGGCCCTGGCCCGGACCCGTGGTCTCGTGATAAGCCGGGTCAGGGTCCGGTTTATTCACGAATGAACTGGGCCTCGAGCGGGTCAACCCGGCCCGCGGGTCTCCCTCGTAGCACGGGCCGGTTCCGGGTCCGGTTTTCGTGAACTGACCCGGCGGGCTCGAGTAACCTGCCCGCTGCCTCACCCTCTAAGTACGGCTTTGTGATAGATAGCCTTTTTTACATAAATACCCCTTTAAAAACCCAAACTTAAAATAGCTTTTAAGTTTGAAAGGCGCTACGTGTCAACAAATTACCACATGTATACTAAAAATTATTTCAATAAATTAGTAGTTTATTTTTTTTAAAAAAAACATATATTTTGAAAAAAAACATGTATATTTCTTAGGCCCGTGTTCGGAGGGGACTGCTAGGGAGTAGCTTTTTGAGGAGGCGCATGATCCTGGTGAAAACTAATGGTGATTGATCTTTTGAGATGGTAATGAGTTTTTTGAGTTTTGGCTATTTTTTTAGTGTTGTTGTTAGAAGAACCACAATTAGTGATTTTCTCTTTTTCTTTTGTATGTTGTTCTCTCACATTGGTTGACAGTGCTGTTGTACTTTCTTATCTTTAATCTATGTAGTTTATCCATTTTTTTTTAAAAAAAAAAAATCATAATAATAATTACCACTAATCCAGTAAGTCCTATTTTTGATGGAGGTAAAGCTCCTAGAAACGTTTCATGAGAGTATTTGTCAAGCAAACTAAACACGTGGCATGTTAAAAGTATTCTTGATTATTTATTTATTTATTTTTTTTGGGAAATAAAAAAGATATGAAGTACATATTGAAAAGAGTGATTCAGAACAAAACATAACTATGCTACTGGTCCACAGTGTTTGTAAATTTCAGTGTCACATGCTTTATAGTTTCTGGTTTGTCTAGAGACATTGAACATTTTCCAGTTTCAACATGAAGATTCAGGGCTTGTGTTTTGTTTTTTTCCCTAAGAAAAATTAATCTCAGTGATCAGGATAGTTGTTATAAGATGCTTAAATAGTTTATCAATTATCAGGCTTATATTCTCCAACCACAAAGTAGACAAACAGTTGAAACAAAAAACAGACATTGGCAAAAATTCCTTTTCTTTTCATCTAATTGCTTACCTCATCTCACTGCCAGTTTTGCTCATTCTGAGATCCGAATCTCAGTTATTACATTATCTCTATCAGTTTAATTATATATATATATATATATATATATTTCTGAAACTTTGATCTTTTTCTTCAATGCAGAAAAGGAAGAAGATATCAAATTAATGTTTTCTTTTGTTTTGGAATCCCCATATGCAATGCACTTCTGCAAATGAAAAGTCACTACTGGTCTAAGGAACACAGAAATTCTCTTCAACATCAATGAATGAATAAATAAATAAAAATAAAAATAAAAAAATAACAGCATCAGTGTGTTCTTTTCTGAATAAAAAGATTCCACCAAATGTATGACAGCCACTAATACACAAATAGTGGAAAAAGGCTAGTGCTCAACAGCTAGGAGAGGTTTTACCGTGCTGCATCTGTGAGGCTGAGGCATGGGATAGTTAGAACTTCAATCTCTAATTCAGGAACCCCATGCGATTAATTTGACAATATTTCACCTGGAGGAATGAGTCTGCTGGGAAACAACTCAGTCCTGTCAGAAATGTACATGGGGTTGGTGAATGATATTAATGCATTAATTTCTTCTTGTTTTTCCCCCAACATTCATATTGTGATTTGTGATGACCATTCAAAGGAATGAGACATTCCACCAATCTTTGCATTCTTACAAAACTTGACTGTGCATGAACCCATAAATACAATGCTGAATGTTTGTCTGTTAATCACACTGTTTTAGGTGCTAGCAGTAATCATACACACATAAAGGCAAGTCATTTTCCTAATTGCTGTCCCCTCTGTTTAAGCTGTTTTCATGCCATATTGTTTAATTCTACACTGACTCTCATTTAGTGGGCGTTTGTTGTCATCACTGTCAACCTTTTTAGTTTCCTAACTGCTTTTTCTTGTCTTGTGAGTCAACTCCTCTCCAAGTTCATGTTCCTGACTTCTTACTTGTGTCAATAATAGCTACTTTCTGAAAGATAGGAAGAGGAAAAAGAAAAAGGAAAAGATACAAACACAACTCACAAGCTCTCACAGCTTTTTCCTTTCTTTTTATCTGTAGAGTCTAGTGTGTTTGTTCATATAACACATATGGATTGCAGTTCACTCAATTGACAAAAAAAGAAAAATTATATTGCATTCCCATGTTACTGATTCTTATAAATAAATACAAAAAGATTCATTCATTATGTTGGATTTTTAGAGTAAAGAAGCTCTATTGCATCACTAACAATGTTGTTAAAGGTTGATAAACTAGTTCTCATTCTAATGTTTTTAGGCCACTCCCTTCCATTCTCTCTAACACATCTCTCATTACGGTTGTTGGAGAGTAGATGAGACCATTCAATGCACAGCCAAAGGCAACGTTATTCTCACCGCCACCATCCTTCTCTACTTCTTTCCTGCTTAATTAGTCACCAGACATCGCTGTTTCTGTCTTCTGCTAACCGTTCACCGTACTGCCCAAGCTCATGTTCTGGGTGGTGACCAGACTCGAGCTCGCCGGAGTCTAAATATGATTCCTTTCTCTCTTCTCTGCTTGTTGTTGTTGTTCTTCTTCTTCTTCTTCTTCTTCTTGTGTCCGGTGTTGTCGGCGACGGAGGCTGAGAAGCAAGCGCTTCTGGACTTCAGGTCCTCGATCACCGACGACCCATTTGGCGCACTTGCTTCTTGGGTCGCCTCAGCTGATCCCTGCGTCTTCTCGGGCGTACTCTGTAACACTGCTGGGTCCGTTGAGAGAGTGATCCTCCACGAGAAAAACCTCACCGGGGACCTCCCCACTGCTGCGGACTCTCTCTCCCGGCTTCCTTTCCTTAATACTCTCTCGCTGCCAGGAAACCGTTTTTCTGGCTTCATCCCTTCATCTCTCGCCGGAATCGTAGGCCTTCGCAAGGTTAATCTCAGCCGCAATGTCCTCTCCGGTCAAGTCCCTGCCTTTCTTGGCGATCTCCCCAACCTCCGCCTCCTCGACCTCTCGAGTAACTCCTTTTTCCGGTGAGATACCAAGTGCTATCTTCAAGAACTGTTTCCGGACCCGATATTTTTTTCGTTTGCCAGGAATCTCCTCTCTGGGCTGGTTCCGGCCTCCATTTCTAACTGCTTGCGGCTTGAAGGTTTCGACTTGGCGTTCAATAATCTCTCCGGTGGGTTCCCGCCGGCGGCCTGTGCGCCGCCGGGTATCACGGTTATCTTGCTCAGTGGCAACTCGTTGTCGGGGACCGTCGCGGATAAGATCGTTGGATGCCAGAGCTTGGAAAGATTGGATCTTTCTCTTAATTCCTTCTCCGGCAACGGTCCTTTTTGAACTCCTCGGCCTTAAAAATCTCAGCTTTTTCAACATTTCATTCAATGAGTTCCAGGGTGAGATCCCGGAGGTCGGAGTTTGTGCGGAGAGATTGGAGAGGGTGGACGCCTCTGGGAACCAATTCACCGGTGGAATCCCTAGAAGCATTGCGAATTGCAGAGCATTGAGGATCTTGAATCTAGGGCAGAATCGCTTGAACGAAAGCATTCCAGCGACGATTGGAGGGATCGAGTGGCTCCAGATGCTGGACCTTCATGATCTCCGACTTACCGGCGAGATTCCGGCGACTCTCGGCCAATGCCGATTCCTTCTCAAGATGTGAGTAAATTTGGATCTTTTCTTTGTTCCTTTCAATGAACTTAAAAATCAAGCCTTTGTGACTTGGCAGGAATTTATCAGGCAATAAATTGGAAGGGAGCATCCCAGATGTGTTCTTCAACATTACAGCCCTTGAGGTTCTTGATCTTCATCGGAACAAGCTCAATGGGAGCATTCCGGTGAGCATCGGAGCATTGAAAGGACTTGAGTTCCTTGATCTCTCTGAGAATTCAATTGGTGGAGAGATCCCTTCCTCTCTGTTGAACATAACAATGCTGTCACACTTCAATGTCTCCTACAACAATCTCATTGGTACCATCCCTTCAACATTGGTGAAATTTGGTGTCGATGCATTCTCGCATAACCCTGGTCTCTGTGGTCCTCCATTGAATAACAATTGCCAGAGCAATGCCGGATCGAAAAGAACCAGATTCTTGAGTAATACAGCTATAGTTGCTATTGTTGCTGCTGCTCTGATTCTTGCTGGTGTTTGTGTAATAACTGTGATGAATATCATAGCTCAGAGGAGGAGGAGTGGCCGGAGAGAAGAAGAGATACTGGTCTCAGAAAGCACTACTCCTCCTGCTTCCAATGGTTCCAATGTGATAATTGGCAAGCTTGTCCTGTTCAGCAAGAGCCTCCCTACGAGGTATGAGGACTGGGAGGCAGGCACCAAGGCTTTGTTAGATAAAGATTGTATCATTGGTGGTGGCTCCATTGGAACTGTCTACAAAGCTAGTGTCGAAGGCGGAATTTCAATAGCTGTGAAGAAGCTTGAGACACTCGGAACAATCAGAAACCAAGAAGAATTCGAGCATGAGATCGGTAGGTTAGGAGGACTTAGCCACCCAAATCTTGTGCAAGTCCAAGGTTACTACTGGTCATCAACAATGCAGCTAATTCTATCTGATTACATCCCCAATGGCAATCTGTATCAGCATTTACATGGGATTAGAGGCTCAGGTAGCAGCAGTGGGGGTGTTAGGGGAGACTTGTTCTGGTCTAGAAGATTCAGTATTGCTCTTGGGACAGCTAGAGCTCTTGCTTATCTTCACCATGATTGTCAACCGCCAATTCTGCACCTCAACATCAAATCCACCAACATATTGTTAGATGAGAAGTATGAAGCTAAGTTGTCTGACTATGGTTTAGGAAAATTGCTTCCAATTCTGGGGAGGAACTATGCTTTGTCTAAGTTCCATTCTGCAGTGGGCTATGTAGCTCCTGAATTGGCTTCACAGAGCATGAGTTATAGTGATAAGTGTGATGTGTATAGCTTTGGGGTAGTTTTATTAGAGATTGTGACAGGGAGGAAGCTGGTCGACAGCCCCGGGGCGGCGGAGGTGGTGGTTCTGCATGATTTTGTGAGGAGAGTGCTGGAGGATGGCTCGGCATCGGATTGCTTTGACCGGAGCTTGACCGGAGGTTTTCAGGAAGCTGAATTGGTACAGGTTCTCAAGTTGGGATTGATCTGCACTGCAGATGCTCCATCAAGGAGGCCAAGCATGGCAGAAGTGGTTCAGTTTTTAGAGTCAATCAAGAATAATTCATAGCATCTGTGGGTTGGTTAGAGGTTTTGATTGATAGGATTCTTTGTTCCATTTTTTTCATTAATTATTGGGATTTGTTTCATGTCAAAAATTTAGATTATTTCTTTTGGCAATAAAATTGTTTTCATAGAATTGTGATTAGTTTGGTGTCTGCCAATGGGATGCTGCTCCATTGTAGTCTTGACTTCGTTGAGGATGATGGGTCAGTCAATGGACTGTCCAGAGACATGTCGGACAACCATGTTCTTCAGAATTTAATTCATGTCTTTTGCCTCATGTTTATGTCAACTCACCTTGCTTAATTACTATGAAAACAAATAAACAAATGAACAAAACCAATGAATAATCTACTTAAATTGAATATCTCTCTCTCTCTCTCTCTCTCTCTCTCTCTCTCTCTCTCTCTCTTCAATTTTAGTAAATTTATGAAACCATGAACTTATATCACCCAGAGGTGTCAGAGCCAACGATCTCTTGATAACTCACACTGCAATAAACACTCATAATGAACATCAAACAAACTTACATTAATACAAACAACAAAGATAAACCAAAGTTCTCAAGGTTTAGAACTATGGAGAACACTGGTAGGAGAAAAGCCAAGCCTTGGAGGTGAAACATTATTGCTGTTAAGCTGAAAACCAGAAGAAGAAATGGAAATAGAAAGCTGTGTTCCATGGTTGCTAGTGCTTGGTTGCAAAGCAGTTGCAGGAGTAGGAACAGAAGCAGAAGCTGATTGTTCCACAGGCTTTCTTGAACGGTTACGGCCGCGGTGCATGTGGCGCTCGCAGTACTTCTGGTCGGGCACGACGTCGCGCGAGCAGCGCCACTTCTTCCCGTCCGTTCTCCGGCACCGGCCGGGCTCTGGCTCCATGCTGTTCCTGTAGTCCATGAACCAGCCTCCATGACCCATCATAACTGTAAACCATTCACAAAGTACTCTTCTTCACTTCATTTCAAACAAACAAAATAAGAATAAGAAGAGCAAGAAGACATACAAGAAGGATAATGGTGGGAAGATGAAGATGATGAAGAAGAAGAAGCAGCAGCAGCAGCAACGCTCTTCCAGATGGGAACGACTAGATGAAGAGGAACAGGGATGCCAGCAGCCATGTACTTGTAGATTAAAGCTTGGTGTTGTAGCTCCTGCAACTGTAGGAACGTGAAAGCTGGTTTGCCAGGACCCAAGCCAAGTCCAAGTCCAAGCATTAAAGGTGATGGAGCTGCCATTGTTACAACTCCTGAGAAATGTTTGAAGTTACAGAGAGAGAGAGAGATGAAACCAATAAGCAGAAGAAGATGGGAGGAGTAGTGGACACTGGTTATATTACCTGAAGAATCTGAAGAAAGGCGAGCTACTTTGGGAGGTGGTGGGACTGGTCTCTGCTGTTCCTGGTCATCCTTTTGGCCCTCCATTGTATCTAGTGTATGCAAAACCATGAGTCTCCTCAGTAGGTAGCTGAAGAAGCATTGAGTTTTGTGATAGAATTAGAGATTTGAACATGAAAATGAGATTTTTGGAGATGGGGAGCAGAGTACGAAAGTCTTCTGACAAGTGTCAGGCTTTTCCACTCTCACTCCGTCAGAGTGTCGTTGGACATGGTGGTGGCTGAGAGATGAGTATCTAATAAGGATTCAGATATCAACCATTGGTTTGCCTTGTGATTGAATTTCTTGTCTGGTCTTTTGTGGTGGATGTATGGTTGGCTCATATGGGTTCTACAGTAGATTCATTGTATATATAAACTGTGAATAATATGATGTAAAGTTGAATATTATATGCAGCACTGTCTAGTGCCTGCTGGGGAAAACGAGGGTGATTCCTTTTAGCCATTCTTGCTCATCTGCTCCAGTGGACCCCTACAACAAGACCATGGGAAAGAAAGACCTGCAGCTCTAAATGTTAATATATACAAATATATATATATATATATATATGATGCTCCATGTGCACAAATAAACTGCTCCAACGGCTTTGAACTGAACTCTCTACAGAACAGCATTGAGCGTCAATTGATATATATTTATTGTCAGTGTTTTTTTAATTTAAAGTTATTATCTGAACAAGTACTAATTAAAGTTGCCATTTTACTCTTTAATAATACAACAACATGCCGCAAGAAAACCTGAAAGAAAAAGGACAAGTTCATTAGCACACGCGAGAAGCTCCAGGACGCACACTCAAAAACTGACTCTTGTTCGTTATCATTATCTCCACCAACACAC
The DNA here is from genome assembly GCF_009730915.1 of Dioscorea cayenensis subsp. rotundata. NCBI lineage: Eukaryota > Viridiplantae > Streptophyta > Magnoliopsida > Dioscoreales > Dioscoreaceae > Dioscorea > Dioscorea cayenensis. Next base: position 20,298,513 of record NC_052484.1, on the reverse strand, counting down.
GCACACAGTACTCAAGACAACGTAAATATTTTTTTCTTTTTCGAGTTTTCTTATATTTATTAATAATTTTTATATTTAAGAATAAAAATCAAATTTAACTTATTTTTAGTAAATAGAGATATATCTGAGAAGCAAAACCAAACAAGGAATTAAATATATCAATAAAGGTAAGGACCAAAACCAACACAGCGCCAGCCAGTGACAAGTCAGCACAAGAACACCAAAAAACAGAGCAAAAACCAGGAAGGTGTGCGCGGAGGCGCTTCTTCACAGGGCAATCAAACAAACACTTTGCTTACAAAATGAAGCCCAGTGAGCAGAGAGCCGAGACGAACGCAGCCGCGAAAGTCCCCACCATCGTCTCAGCAGCCATGGAAGTATCATCAGCTGGCTGGTTTTCAGGGGACTCCGCTGGGGAGCTCGCTGGGGCTGGAGATTCCGTCGGTGGTGCTGGAGGTGATCTTGGCATTGGGGATGGCGCCTCCGGCTTTTTCTTTCCCCCCGGAGCTGGGGTTGGAGCCACAGCGGTTGGCCCAGGAGCTAGGGACGGGGACGGAGACTGGGACGACGATGGTGATGGTGATTTAGCTGATGGTCCAGGAGCAGGAGCTGTGGCATTTGGGAATAGTTCGACGGGGAGGAGGACGTTATCGACGGTGAGGACGCAAACAGGGGTGTCATCCAGGACAGTGCTGGCAATGCGGGATGTGTCAATGCCGGTGACGAGCGAGACCTCGTCCCCGCGAGATTTCACTCTGAGATCGTATTTCCCTGGCCCGTTCGACGCCATGGTGGCGATCGGCCCGGTCTCCATCTTCAGCGAAGCTTTCGGAGTGTAAGACGGCAATGCGTGGTACTGCAACAGAGCCACGAGATCGGCGGCTGAAAGCTTTGATAGATCAGGAACGATGGGAGCTTTGAAGGCCCTCGTCGTTGGGGGCGAACACAGTGAGACCCTTCCCCATGGCGGACTGGAACGTCTGGAGCACGCCGGAAGAGGAGATGAGAGACGCGAAGGTCTTGCACCCGGCGTTCTCGAGAAGCGCAGTGAGGTTGGAGTTGGAGATTGACGAGCCATCGAATAGGCCAGGGTAGACGATCGGATCGGAGATCTCGACGACGGAGAGGTTATAAGGGATTTCCTTGATAGACTTGGTATAAACGGCGTCTGGTTTAGAACCAGGAACGGCGGAGGAGAAGCTGACCTTGCCACCGCGGGCGTCGGTGATGTTGACGAAACCTTGGTATCCGGCGACGGTGCCGGTGGTCTGAAGAAGTGTAGTGGTGAAGGTGGAGCCGCCTTGGAGGTTGTGAAGCTTGGAGGGGTCGAAGTAGTCGAGGAGGATGAGAAGGCTGAGGGCCTTCTTGATATCGGCAGGGGAGCCTTTGGAGGCGAGGGGTGGCCATGGCGGCGTTGGGTAGCACCAAGCACGTCACCGTCTCCCTCGAGTTGATCTCGTCGGCGATCTTCGTTTTCGTCAAGTAGTTGTTGTAGATGCTGTAGTCCGGCGAGCTTTCGAGGATCGCCGTGATGTTGTGAGCCTCACCGGCCGGTGCGTTCACCGCCATCGCCATCGTCACTGCAAGCACGAAGGTCAGTAACCGCTCTTTCGCCATTGCTCTTCTTTTTTTTTTCTCGTAAGTCGTAACTCTGAACAACAACGGGCGTGTATTGATTGATAAAAGGACGGGAGTGCTTTGGGCTTAGTGCGTGTATTGATGGTGCTTATCTCGAGATGGTTTTAATGGTGATGATGATAGTGAGTAGCATGAGTAGGGGTACAGCTGGAAAGAACCGGGTGAAGTTACCGTAACGCTGTTTCTATTTTTGCTTTGTGATTGGACCGTGGAGGACTAAAAAGAGATCTTATTTAATTTCAGGGGTTTCATTTTAAGGAATATGAGTAGGGACCCTTTGATTGTTTCCCATGTTTGGTAGCAAGGGGCAAAAGGGCTAGAGTTTTATTTTAGAAGGGTCATTAATATTTAACTTTTTTATTTTTACTATATTTATTTTATTCTTAAAAAATAAATTGTGATTTGCTTTTTTTTTACTCTGTGAAGTATGTCATGCCTTAAAACATGCTCATTAAATATTATTTTTAAAATAATAGAAAATTAGAACCTAAATCCTTATAAAAATTAGAATAGGAAAAATGTGATTCTTTTAGCCTAAATTGATTTAAAACGTAAAATATCTATTGCAATAATTCTGTTTTTTCAGTGATTTGGTTTTGATAAAATTATTTTAATAAATAAATTGGACTTTACGGTTTAAAAGAAAAAAAAAAAGTCTATTATAATAATAGACGAAAAACCAGTACTTTGAGAGATATATGAAATAAAAAAATATCCTAAGAAATTTGTTAAAATATCTTAGAACCAGGGGGTTGTTTGGAATTTGATTGTTTTACGGGTTGCTATATGTAAAAAAAGACCAAAGGCGAAAAAAAATTTGATTTTCAAAACGCAAGATCCCGCTCTCCCCTCTTCCATGGCGGCCGCGAAGATCATCTCCCATGAAGACCCAGTGAGTCCTCTCTCTCTCTCTCTCTCTCTCTCTCTCTTTGAACTTCTCTCCCAGATCTCAGTTTACAACCAGATGATCTGAAACTTCAGTACTGATTCTTCGCTTCATCCCCAATTACAGAAGGAATACTGGTCTCTCAAAGACTTCGACATCGGCCGCCTCCTCGGAGAAGGGAAGTTTGGAAAAGTCTATCTTGCTAGGGAGAAACAGGTATTTCCTCATCGATTTCTGGTTCTTCTGCATTCCCGTGCTCAATTTCTTTGAGGTAAATCATCAGTCATCCAATGTGCATCTCAGAGTGGATACGTGGTGGCTCTGAAGATCATATTCAAGGAGAAATTGGACAAGTATCGGTACCATAGCCACCTCCGCAGAGAGATAGAGATCCAGCATAGCCTTTCCCACCCCAATGTCCTTCGGCTCTTTGCTTGGTTTCACGATGAAACCCGTATTTTTCTTGTCCTTGAGTATGCCGCCGGCCATGAGCTCTACAAGCTTCTGAAGGATCTCAAGTATTTTTCTGAGCAGCGTGCTGCCACGGTACCTTATCATAATCCCTGCTATGCTGTTTAGTTTTTTTCTTTGGGATTTATTGGCTTGATTTGTGCTTGAGCAGTATATTGCGAGTCTTGCGAGGGCATTGGCCTATTGCCATGAGAAGCATGTCATTCACAGGGATATCAAGCCAGAGAACCTGTTACTTGATATGGAGGTATATTTTTATTTGGCTTTTAACTTTAAAGTTGAAAAAACTTTATGGAATTTGAGTGCATTAAAGTTCGCATCTTTTGTGCAAAAATAGTCTGCTTGAAATTTTAATTTAATTGTATACATTTTGAGAAGTTTAGGGCATCTTGTTACAATCTGAATTTTTTAATGGTATATGGAAAGATGGATTTTTGGGGGCAAATATTTGGTTTGTAGAGATGTAATACGAGCATCTCTTTGGCTGATGGTCTACAGCAGAATTCAGTCACATTGCTTACTAGGGTTTGAAGTGTTTAAACATTATCTGTTCCTCCAGTGCAGACCCTGATTGTCCATTTTACTTGTCTTATGTAGTATGGATGATAGACCTTCCTATCTTTAACCTGTGTTGCTGGACTCCACATTAAAAGCATTATTATATGCAAGAAGGAAAGAAATGGAAAACATGAACTGTGTCAAAATATTATTTATATTTAGTATTTGTTTTTGTTTCTCAGATTTGAGAATTACCCTGCTATTATGCATATTATGTTGTGTATATCCCTACTTATGTGGGATTCTTGCGGGCAGTTATAACTCCTCGTAAAAATATGTTGATTTCCCTCTTTGAATTTGCTTATCGGTTTACCCAACCTAGAGCTAGCCTAACAATTGATATTCTATGTATAATAGAAATGAGTGATTGCTTTGATCCTAGACAAAATGGATTGATTAACTTTAGAAAATTTCGGTGTTAATCACTATTTTATTGTGAGAAAGTAGATGAATCTGGGAATAAGTGAAGCTATTTGATTCTTTGTTCATGGTTCAAAGCAACGACAATTAATAGACTGGAATAAATGATTAGTGGTAGAAACCATAGATTTATTTTTTCCTCCGACAATGCAGCCATTTTTTTTTTTGGGTTGGTTTTTTCATGGTTGTCTACAGTAACTTCATCACATGCTTGAACTGATTGTGTCCTTTGGCATTCAGATTTGTCTGATTCAAACATGTACTCTCACACATTAAAAATGAAAATTTTCAGTAAAATTAGTATACTGTTTTTTCTTTTCAAAATTATTTTTCACACAGCCCACTATGCCATGACCTTTAAATCAATTCTGATAAGTCCCAACTCATGACACAATGAGTTCTGATTAAACAAAATTGTTGAGCCATCATTATCACTGCAGGGCCATCTTAAGATTGCAGATTTTGGATGGGCTGTTCAATCAAGTTCAAAGAGGCGAACCATGTGTGGCACCATAGATTACCTTGCACCTGAAATGATAGAAAACAAAGAACATGACCATGCTGTTGATAATCTGGACATTAGGTGTTCTTTGCTATGAGTTTCTTTATGGTGTTCCGCCATTTTGAAGAGCATGACCAAATGACACCTTCAGGAGGTAAGGCACCTTGATTTCCACCATATGCTCTTACCATTTCTGCAAAAGTATCTAATAAAAATGTACTCCAGGATCATGAAGGTAGATCTGAACTTCCCTTCAACACCTCGTGTGTCTCCAGAAGCAAAGGATTTGATCACGAAAGTGAGTTTCTAACCCTTTAATATACATTTATAAAAATCACAAGTCTATTAATTTACATTTCATGCAAATGCTCAGCTTCTTGTAAAGGATTCATCCAAGCGACTCTCCTTGAAGAAGATCCTGGAGCACCCCTGGATTGTAAAAAATGCAGATTTGGAGCAACATGATTCAAAGTGACTGACACAACACAACGCCAGTTACTCCTTTGTTGTCAGTGCTTCACATGTTTTTGTTACAAGGAATTTCAAACGCCATAAAAAATGCTATGATCTGCTAATGCTAGTTATGCACATAAGTTTGTATGTTCAATTCCTTCTAATCAACAATATGAGGACTAATTTTTCCATTTTCTAGTAGCCTCTCTATGGTTCGGTTTTTACCTCATAGATCAGTATTATATATATATATATATCTCTATAGATGAGAGATGTAAATATTAGTGCCTTTTTCTAGGGTGCAGGGCATAAAAACTATATATACCATTTCCTTTTGGTAGTTATATTTTTATTCTATTGTCTAAATGTAATATT